>NC_142441.1:140836363-141139393 GCF_059453495.1 Arachis ipaensis | reverse complement strand
AGAAATGAGGAGAAAAGCATACAAAGTAGAGAACGCATGAAGAAACAAAGATTGAGAATACTTCAATGGGCGCGCAAGCGTACAAGGCGCACGCGCGCAGAAGTGGCATCGCATGGCGAAGCGTACGCGTACATGGCGCGTACACGCGGATGAGAAAAATGGCCAAGCGACGCGCACGCGCACATGGTGCGTACGCGTCGATACTCGCACGTGACTCACTTAAAGGCAAAACGCTGGGGGCGATTTTTGAGCTGCCCAGGCCCAAATCCAACATGTTTCTGAGTGTATTTCATACAGAATTGAAGCCCAAGCAAAGGGGGAGCACTTAGTTAGTCATGATGAGCCTTTAGTTAGTTTTCTAGAGAGAGAAGCTCCCTCTTCTCTCTAGAATTAGGTTAGGATTAGGTTAATTTCTCTTAGATCTAGATTTGATTACTTGATTTCATCTTATTTTCTTTACAATTTCATGCTTCTACACTTTGATTCTCTTAGTTTTCATGTTAATTTTTCTTTTATGCCTCTTTTATGTTAATGAACTCTTGTTGGATTTGGATTTACTTTAATGCAATTTAATGTTTGATGTTCTTTTAATTGTTGAATTGAATTGTGAATTTTACTTTCCTTGCAATTGATAGTTGGTAGATTTACATTCCTTGCACATTTACCATGCTTCCCATTTATGCCTTCCAAGTGCTTGACAAAATGCTTGGAAGGATGTTAGAGTAAATTTTGAGCATTCTTGGCTTGAAAAGAGTGATTGGGTGATCTTGAGTCATGAAAACCCAACCTATGTTGGTGATCTAGAGTTGTTAGTTAATATTATTTCCGTTAACTCTAATCTCTTGCTAATTCAATTAGTGAGTTTATTAGGATTTTTGGATTGAGATTAACTAGTCTTGTTTGACTTTCTCTCATGGAAGATAACTTACACCTTCTTCCAACATTGGAGATAAAAAATAAGATAAATTCTTGTTTACTATTGTGACGTGATTGATTAGTCTTGTTTGACATTCTCCCTATGTGAAGACAACATGATACCTTCTTCCATTTGTTGGAGTTGACTAAATAAGATGAATTAATCATTGTGTGACTAGGATAGAAAGCCTATGATCTCAATCCTTGCCATGAATGTCTCTCTTTATTAATTGCTTTCTTTAGTTACTTGCTTGATCTACTTTTCTTGCTATTTATTTTCTTGTCCTCTTATCAAATCAAACCCCCCTTGCACCCTCATAGCCAATAATTGACCACTTCATTGCAATTCCTTGTGAAAGGACCCGGAGTCCAAATACTTCGGTTAATTTTCATTGGGGTTTGTACTTGTGACAAAACCATATTTTAATTTGATGTGAGGATTAACTATCGGTTTGGACTATACTAACAGCGGAAATATTTTGTGGAATTCCGAACCGGTAGAAATTCTTCGCGTCACGTACTCTACCCGGTTTCTCTTTTTCGAAAACCTGAGCAATGGAATCATTTTGAGACAACACTCTAGAAGACTCATCCTGTTACTCAATCTCCTCAATTCTTTCCTACAGACACAAATTAGCAAATACAATCATTTTGTTGATGGGTCCATCTCATGTCAAGAACACGCCAAACAAGATGATTAACTGTATCACTTTTATCACAGTAAAAGAACACACAAATATGAATGAAAAAAATTGGTCTCAAAAGTTATTTACATAAAACAACCAAAATCTAGTCATTTGGGAGCAAAACCTACTCCTCTTATAAATATCAATTTTCAAAAATGCATCAAAGATCCTTTTATTTGGTTACAATAATAAAGGAAAAATTGAAAAGTAAAGAAAATAACTTTAGAAATAAAATGAATGGAAATGAAAGAAAAGACATTTAATTTAAAGAAAGCAAAAACCTGCTTTCGACAAAATTGAAGGTCTTCGAAATCGAATACAAAGTACAGAATCTTAAAAGAAAGTGAAAAGAACAAACTTGCTGAAAAGATAAATTTGTAGGAAAAGAAAGATTACAAAAAATTTAAAATGGATGTAAAAGACATAGGAACCCTACAAAAAAGAAAACTCTTTGCAAACTTAGAAAGTCGTTGGAAATATGAGCGTGCGAAAGTATTTTCTGAAATGAGATTTCAACCCTTTTTTCTTCCCATCTTCAACTATTTATGAGACTCCTCGCCCAATCAAATCCTTATGCATTTCCCATGTGTGTAAATTCGTGAATAACGTTCCTTCTACACTTTAAATTATATTAATAACTGGCATCAATTGTCTCCACTCATCAGTTTTCTTCGATAAGTTTTGTTGATCGACCCTATCTTTCTCATCGATAAATCCTTTTCGATGAACCATATGTCCTTCGAAGATATCAATCAAGCCTTGACTTCGATACCTCAAAACTTATTTTATTTTGACTAACACTTTGCCCTTTTAGAATTAACGTGCCCATTTAAAATCAAAATGAAAATGAAATGCTTAATCCTATTTTAAAAATTTCCTTGAATGCCATAATTAATTAATTAATTTGCGCAAAACTCATTAACTGCCCATGTGTCAAGAAATCCAATTATTACGCCACTACAGTAAGTTTTCTCCTTAATTACTACTTCTCTCTCCTTCAGTTTCACCTTCTCAAGGAAATTTTCTGTTTTCAAATTTGAAAAACAAACCACAAAAGAAGAACTCCATTTACTTTCTGTAACACCCTAAGTTCTTATACTATCGTGGAGGTTTTTAAAATAAGGTGCCACACTTGATTAAGCAAAGAAATGACTAAATCGTTGCGCAAGGAAGGAGTAAATACGTGTAGAGCGGAAAACGAGTAGCGCTAAAACGTTGGGATTTGAATTAAAGTGAAATAAACATCTTAACCATGAGTACGTTTCAAAATACTTATAGGAAACTAAAACAGGAAAAGAAGCTAACTACGTCCTAAACTAATCTCGTCGAAGAGGCTCCCCTACTTGCATCCTATCCTATCCTTGATCAGGAGTCTTTAGTTATTCGTGAATCGAGGTACCAGGGGTCTCCCTCCAACACCCTTTCGCGCAGTGAAGACCCGGTTCCGTTGTGTGGGATGAACCAAAACTCGCGGGGTGCCGAAGTGGGGGAATAGGGTACGTATTCCACCTTTGGACTTCCGCAAGGGTTCAACTTCTCCTCTGGATCCGCCTCCATGGTGTCTTCCTTCTGGCCAGGGTCGTCGGATTCCTCTTCCTCGGCCTCGGAGTCGGACTCGAGGTGTACCACCTTAGGTGACCGCTTTCTAGATGTTGAAGCATTCCTATCTAGTATGACGGGCAGCTGGGGTTCTTCTTCTACGGGTTCTCGACCTAAGTGGATAGTCTGGAGCACGGTAGTAGTGGTCGCAACTACCCACGCGTGCTTTGAAGGGTCATACTCAGAAGTTACCCTCGGGGGGGCACTGCGTCGTCTCTATCCGCTGTGCCATGTTCCTCTGGAGATAGTATGGGAAAAGAAAGGGGGTGAGAACCTAACGTCTCAGTAGGAGTGCTATGTAACACCTCCATATCCATCTCCAGCCCACGTGCGGGATTTTAAAAACAAGCGTATAACATGGCATGTAATATGCATCTTCTTTTTTGTAAAACATGTGTGTAAAAGAAAGGGAAAACATATAGGAAAATAGAAGGATAATCATCAACATAATCATAATTAAATCTAAGGAAAACATGGAACTTAAGCTTTCATTCGTGCCTTCTTTCTTTCTTAATTTATAACTTATCTGGAGGGTATTGAGCTCAAACCGGTATAAGTGGGAGTCCCCTTCCCTTACCGAAGGTTCTTATCCCAAACGTTTTGGCGATCACCTTCCCTTACCGAAGGATCATCTCGATCGATCACCCTCCCTTACCGAGGGATCATCTCGATATCTTGTCTTTGGGGGTCACCTTCCCTTACCGAAGGATCATTCCCTCAGTTTAATTTACACTCAAGGTTATTTAGACATACACAAGAAGAGAGTCATATAAAAAGATATATTATTATATAAAATTGATGGGATAGTCTCCTTCCCTTACCGAAAGTTCTTATCCCAAATGTTTTTCGATCACCTTCCCTTACCGAAGGATCATCTCGATCGATCGCCTTCCCTTACCGAAGGATCATATCGATATCTTGTCTTTGGGGGTCACCTTCCCTTACCGAAGGATCATTCCCTCAGTTCTTTAACAAGTACGGTTATTTAGGCATATACAAGAATGAATCATGCGAGAGGAGAGGCATATATCATGATAAAATAAGCATGTTTGAATAAGATTTTATACGAAAGTAGGTACTCTTGTCCTTAGAGGGGTATAAAATAAATGTACATTATAAAAAAATAGGAGATTAGCTTAATAAAACTATTATAAGAAAACATGTACTCTTGACCCTAAGAAGATATTAATGATATAACGTAAAAAGTATAATCTAAGTGCATATAGTAATGAAGTGAGTATTTGAAATACTTGGATTAGATATTATAAGAAGTATGTACCCTTGATCTTTAAAATAAAGGAGCAATAATGATATAAAGGGTCATTTAGTTGCATATAATAAAATAGGGTTCCTTGAACAAGATATAAAAAGGAGCATGTACTCTTAAGATTAAAGGAATAATAATAATGTAACGGTATCAAAGGTCATGTAAGGGCATATAGTAAAATTAGGGAATGTTAAATAATTTAATAAAACGTTATAAAGGGGCATGTACTCTCAACATAAAAGGAATAGTGATTAAAGGGTCATGTAAATGCACATAGAAAAGATATGGGATACATATTAATGGATTCAAGAGGGTATAATTGATAAAATAAATAATCATGCTCAATGTAGATGAGAGATAAGCAAAGAATAATTCATGTCATAAAATACATGAAAGGTGGTAGCCATGCATGGATGGAAGAAAACAAAATAAAGCATATTACATGCCAACCTAAGTAAGAAAGGCATAATTCCCTACCTTCTTTTCTAACGCTTCTTTGAGCTTGCCTCTTGTGTTTGCCCACAGAATGTTATTTCTTTGTAGAGAGAGAAGGGAGAGGATAAGTGTTTGAGAGAAGTGATTTTCTACCTATGGGTGCTCCCCTATTTATATACATTTGGGGATGGGGTGGTTGGGATATTTTAAATTTCAAACTAAGGGTGGTTACCAGGTTCCTATCCAAAATTTCAAAATTCTAAACTTATCTCCTAACTGATTTTCAAACTTCAAATTTAATTTTGTTTCTAGAAGGGGCGGTTGTTACACTTTCTACTATTCTATTCGGCAACACATTCTCACTAACCAGCAACGTTAGCTTTCTACCTTCTAATTTTTCCATTTAATCTTCTCCTTCTCCAGTGATCATTCCATCTTCAATCTCATCCTCCTTTTCTGATTTCATCTCTTTGTAATCAATGGCTTCATCCAAGGCTCTAGAAACCTCATCAACCAAAGATAAAGGCAAACAACCCATGACTGATACTTTTATACAACCTGATTTAAAGATATTATCCCAGACTGGAGACATCGTCATTGAAAACCCAGGTAACACAACGAATGACAAGGAAATCCTCTTCCTTTTCACTGTAGAAGACGACATTTATTGCTTCATCAGCCCTTTGCACTCTTCGGAGCAAGTCAAAAACAAACTGCCTGCCATTCTCCTAGTGCTGAAGGAGAAGATCTACTCATTAAACAAGACCTTTTCATAGCACCCTTCATTGATGGTAAAAAAATCTTTTCGAAGTAACTCTAAAATTTCTTTCAAAAATGCCAACTTTTTCTATTGGTATCAAAGGGTTGAATATGCAAAAGGTGAAACCTGAAAGTTGCAAGGTATTCATGATCTCTTTCGTCTTTCTCATTTCACACCCACTACACATCATTGGATGATTGGTATTGTACTCTGTTTTTGGAATAGAACCACCAATAATTTTCACCTTCCATGTGGCATGGTTGGCCCCACACTCTTCAATGTGACCACCATTACTGAACTATCAATGGGTAACCCTATTGCCACATTCGAAATGAAGCCAAATTGGCAGTATAAAATCATCGAGAAAAGCTTTTATGGGAAATTTATTAAACACAATATGGGGAAAGAAAACACTCCTATTACTGATGATGAATGTGTAGCATTTTTGTATTATTGGCTAAATGTTATTATTTTCTGTTCAAGAAGTGTCTCGATGCAAAAATTGTTCATTCCCTTGGCTGCCTTGCTTCACGAGGGACACAAATTTAACTTAGCCAAATTACTCCTTGACAATCTGTATGACGAGCTATGGCAAATGGTCGAGAGTCTTCGGAAGAGAAATTCGATCAGTGCATGAGGTCCCCTTTGGCTACTTCAACTTTCGCTTAATGCTATCTTCGAAAAACACATGAAACAAGGAGGAATCACAAGTTCTGATAAACAAAATATCGAACAATTTCGACTAGTCACCTTGCAACCAAATTTCAAAAATGCACGTTCGACTGATGAACTTTTTTGGAAAGCATTTTCAAAACTTCATTCATACAGAGATTTTCAAAATAAGAACTTGGGACTTGCCCCCTTTTGCAGAATGAAAGTGTGGATCGTCATGGTTTTAACGCCATCTTTTTTCAGATGATGACGTCTATACCTCGAATAATGTGACTTGGTGTAACTTTCTTGCGATCCAAATTTTTCTAACAGGCTTCCCCCAGTACAAAAAAAGAACAATTCAAAGTAATCCTTCATGCCCCTCACTATGTAGCTAGATAATTGGATTTTTCACAAGCCATTCCAGCTCCTTTTCCAAGAAAACATCCAGCTCTTTGTCATGTCACCCTCAAAACCAAAGAAGATGTCAAAAAATGTCTCGACCTCAGTGACAAAAATTGAAGTCATTACTCCCCTCTTACTTTCCTTCATAGTGACTTTGTTACCAAGTCTTTCATCGAATGGTGGAACAACTACTACTCTCGATATGATTGCACTTTGGACAATATCATGAAGAGATCGATAAAGACTCATCCTATTACTCCAAAAGCACCTCCCCCCAAAGCTCCAAAAAGAAAAATGGAGTCATCAAGACAACAAAAACAAAAAGTGCAGAAAACTTCTACCAAAACCACAACGGCAAGAAAGGTAGAATTTGGTTGAAACTTCGCCTTTTTTAAATGAAATAACCCTTTTTTTTAAATCTTCAACTTAGACTCTTTTCTTTATCACATAAACAATCCTCCAATGAAGACTCTTCTGATAGAAGTACTAGACCTTCACCAAAACAAACTTCCTCTCATTTAAACAACTCTTTTTCTGCTTCTAGCAGTTCTGAATCGAGTAGCTCATCGAAAGATTATATTCACTCCCAACATCCTGAACCCAAAGCAATCACCAAGGTACATTCATAACTAATACAACATCAATCTCATTTGATTAATTCTTTTAATAGTTCCTTTTTTACTTATTATTATTTTAATGTGATAAGGCTGATGCACCCTTTCAACAACCTCCTTCCACTTCTGTGGCAAAAGCTGCTTCTGACAAAGAAAGAGAACATCATTCAAGCTCATCTTCCAGCGGTAATGTGATCTCCCATTACCTATCAATTAACTAATAAGAAGTCCAACAACCTGATCCACAAATATCTAAAAAGTTCACTCCTCCTGTTAAAAACATCAATCACTCAACATGCGCAATCTTCACAACATGATCCTGAGACCAAAGAAGGGCCTTTAGCTACTGTTTCTATTTTTTCAGAATGGTGAAAAAATTTGATCACCAACAACCTTTTTATCTCTCAACAAAAGGATGAAGTGAAGAAAGGAATGACCGCCATTGAAGAAGAGTCTACTAAGCTTGATACTGCCCATAAGTCAACGCAAAAAGCGTTTAAAGAATTTGAAATCAATATCATCCATGCTGTCAACACTCGAGCTCGTTTAACACAATGCAGAGAAGAGCTGGAAAAAGAACTTGCCCTAATTCAAGATGAAGAAGCTTTGTTGGACGGGCCCTATTTTAAAGCACAAAAGAAAAAGCAAGATCTCTATTGAGACCTTTGTGAAATAGAAAACAGGCAAGATGAAATCAGGAGAAAATATGAAAGATTACAAATTGAAGAACACGATGAGATTATGGTTTACTCCTCCTATGACAAAGAAAGAGTGCGCCTTAGATTCGAGTTAGAAAAATTACTAAAGCCTTATCTTTAAAGACTTAAAATGTTTTGTTTGTTGTTTTTTTATACATATTCATTAAAACTTTTCCTTCTATTACTTACGCTTCTTTTCATATATTAAACATTATTCTCCCAGTATCGATATCGCTTTAAATACTTCCCATTTATTGACTTAACTTCAACACCAGAATCGATATTCTTTATACGATATGCATTCTCAGAGTATAAATCAATTACCTGAAAAGAGCCTTCCCAATTATGAGACCATTTACCATAAAATCTTGATTTTCTTTCCATTGGTAACATAACTTTAAGAACTAATTTACCTACCTAAAGGAGCTTTTCTTTTACTCGTCGTTGTAACTACGAGCAACATTCTCCTTCTGATGAATCTTATCTTCAAGTGCCAAAATGCATTCATTATCTAAATCATTTAATTCATCAAAAATCACATTCCAATAATCCTCAATTGGCAATTCATCCTATCTCATTATTGTTATAGTACTAAGATTAATTTCTAAAGATAAAACTGCATCATGGCCATAGACCAACTTATAAGGAGATGTGTTCGTCGATCCTCTGTAAATTTTGATAAGCCTATAATACTTGGCTTAAAGTTTCATGCCAAGTTCGAGGCCTCTGACTAATTTTTTTATTAAATTAATTAAAATCTTATTTTCAGCCTCAACTTGACCATTTATTTGTGCATAATATGGCGTCGAAGTCACCATATTTATATTTCTTGATGCTGAAAAATTTCTAACACGTTGACCAGAAAATATGGTACCCTGATCAGTACTCAATGTTTGAGTAATTCCAAATCGATGAATTATGTATTTTTTTATAAAATCAATAATCTCATTTTTGCCCACTTCCACCAAAGGAATAGCTTTGACCCATTTTATAAAATAATCGATGGCCACTAGAATAAATTTATGATTCTTTGACGAGGGAGGGTGGATCATTCCAATCAAATCCAAAGCCCAACATCTAAATGGCCAAGGTTTTATAATTGAATGTAACTTAGAGGTAGGAATTTGTTGTATTACTCCATACTTCTGACATTCTTGACATGTTTTAGCATAATTAATACTATCTTTAACCATAGATGGCCAATACACTTGATCATGTCAAAGTACCCATTTTATTCTTTCTCCAGCTTGGTAAGCATCACATATGCCTTATGCATTTCTCTAAGAGCAATATCTTTTTCGAATTTACTTAAGCACCTGATAAGACTCCCTTCAATACCTTTCTTATATAACTCATCACCCATCAACACAAAATTCATTGCTTTATCTTAATCTTTCGATTAACTTGAATATTAGAATTTCTCAAATATTTTGCAATTGGCTTTCTCCAATCATCATCATCCCACTCGTCTATAATTAAAACTTCTTTTTCTTCAATAGGAACAAGAATTTGTTATACCTTACCAATTTTTCTAGAGTTTTGGGAAGTATCTTATATTTCAATGCAATTTGAGCCAAATCATTAGAAACTTCAGTTTGAATTCTTGGAATATGAACCAATGATACCCTTCGAAAAGAAACTAATAATTTTTATGCTGTCACAAATATTTTTGTAATTTTTCATTATTACATTTAAATTTTTTCGACAATTGTTTTAAAACTAACCAAGAATCTCCTATAATCTAGACATCTAATTCCACTTTATCAATCAAAATTTCTAATCCCAATATCAACGCCTTATACTCAGCTATGCTATTTGAGCATGGGTATTTCAATTCAAACAAAAATTCTGATAGGACACTTTCTGGGGATATAATCAAAATACCAACTCCATCACCATCTTTATGCTTTGAACCATCAAAGTAGAACTTCCAATAATCAGAATTCACCTCGATAATGTTTGTTTCCTGGTCATTGGAATTATTCGATCTACCGACTAGAAAATCTGCAATGACTTGACCTTTAACAGCCTTAGCTGGCACATATTACAAATCAAACTCTGTTAAGACAAGCATCCATTTGCCTAATCGACCTCTTAACATAGGATAAGATAATTTATATATATACTTTATCAAATCTGTTTGAGCGATCACCTTTGTAGTTTTTGCGACCAGATAACATTTCAATTTCATGCAAGCATAATAAGGAGAAAGACATAACTTTTCAATCGGAGAATATCTTGTCTCAATATTGGACATAACTCGACTCAAGTAATAAATGGCTCTTTCATGACATTCCTCATCATCTTGAGCCAACATGCACCTAATAGTATTTGTCAATGTTGCAATATATAATTTTAATGACTCATGAGGGCGAACGGTTGCCATTATTGGTGCTTTCGACAAATAATCTTTGATTGAATCAAATGCCTTTTGATGTTCCCTTGTCCACACATACTAGGACTCATCCTTGAGCTTGACTAAAAATGAAAAAATGCAAGTACGACCAAAACGATTAGAAAAAAACATCGAAGAAAATTAATCTTTCCCAAGAAAGACATCACTTTTTTATTTGACGTTGGTGGTGGTATCTCCAAATTGCCTTAACTTTATTTTGATCGACAGCAATTTCTTTCTTTTGAACTACGAATTCCAAAAAATTTCCTACAGATATTCCAAACACATATTTCAATGGATTCATCTTTAAACTTTTTTTACGCACTATGTCGAACGCTTGATATAAATTATCAAGATGATGGTCTAATCCCAAGTACTCAGTTGGTATAATCGAGATAGTGCTCACCATTTTCTCATCTCCTTCATCGAAATATTCTCCATCCAAGTCAATGTCCTTTTCTTTATCATTGACTGGGGCTGCAACAACAGCCTTGCCTTTTTAAATTTAGCTGGTGAAGGAATCCCTTTAGGAACAGTTTTCCATCAGATGGGAAGACTATTCGAGAATGAACAGAAGGGGTTGCCCCATTGTCCTTGGAATTTGATCATTTTTTCGCACCATCTATCGTCCATACATACCACCTCGATGTCTTCTAGCTTTTTCTCGAGGATATGGATAACGACCTCGATTAAAACCTCGATGACCCCTCTGAGGATTACGCTTATACTGCGCATCTCGATTACGAAACTCTTGACAATTTCTTATCCATTGCACACCTAAGGTTTGCGAATGACTCATTGAAGGGGAAAAATTACTTTGAGGGACTCCATAACTTTGTCCCTCTTGTTGTTGAGAAGATTGCCTCTAACGAATTTGTTCCTCCTTATGAGCTAACCCTTTTTTCATCCTTTCTTTCTCAAATATAGCTACAACATCAGCATCAAATACAACATTAAATCGAGGGCACAAAGACACATCTTGATCCTTTAATTTCTGCTGCATCAAGATATCCAACAATCCTTCACCAACACCCAGGTACACTACTCGAACATTAGTTTTGAAATTCCCCAAAGCAGTATCAAATTCATAAGAAAAACCAACCATGTTGATCCCTAAGAAGGGCTCTGCAAAATTTACACCGGCATCGAAGGGATCAATAATCAATCTTCATATCTTTTTTGCCATCATCAAACTTTAATATCCCCTCCATGATTGCTTCTTGAATCAAATTCCTGAAACGGACACAATTATTAGTCAAATGGCTAGTTGCTTGATGAAATTTACAATAGGATTTCCCCTTTAAATCTTTTATCAAAAGCAATGTCCTGCCTTCCAGCAAGATTAATTATTTATCTCTAAGTCTAAGTAACACATCAAATATTTGATCTAATTTTGAAATATCAAAGCTGTACTTCTTTCTACTCTTATGTTTTGTATCATTAGATTTATCAACACTTGTGATTTTCTTAAGCAAAGAACACACATAAGGTGGACCTTTCTTTAATTCAGCCAAATCAACTTTAGAAAATTCAAAATTAGATTCCTCACTTGAGGATTCCATTTCGACATATGAAACCTTTTCTTTTCGAGAAAAGGGTTTATTTTTCAACCTTTTCTCATTTTTAAATCTTTCTTTTTCCTTTTGAAGAATTTTCACTTGACGAACTCTTTCGTCCAAATGAGCCAAATTAGGTATATGGACTTTAAGCAACTTTTGACGCATGTAAAAACCTAAATCCATAGTTGCTATTTTACCACTTCACTTTCGGAAAGAGACACATAGCATCAACTTCGAGTATTTTTAAAACAATTCATGAAGTCGTTAATTGATTCTCCATTTTCACGTTTCAAAGCCACCAAGACAGTGATTGTTACATTCATTTTTCCTCTAAAAAATTGAGAATGAAAAGCACTCTCCAATTGCACCCAAGTTACAATCAAATTAGGCATGAGATTAGAAAACCAAGTAAATGCTTCTTCGTTAAAGAGGAAGGAAAGAATTTCATCTTCAAGTTTTCATCATTTGCTAAATTTCCAATTTGACCATATATCGAGCAATATGCTCAGTGGTCGATTAGCCAACTTCGCTTGCAAACTTTGTTATTATTTTAAGATTTTTTTACACCCCTAGGCATCTCTGCTGCTTGTACAACAGCAGAAAAAGTAGAAACAAAGTATGGTTGATTCATAAAATCCACATTGAATCTAACTCTGTTAAGCACATCCTCAACAATCCTAGTAACTTGGTATCATTCACCATGTTGATTGGCTCACATTCGAGCCAATACTGCATCCGCATTTTGATATCGTTGAACTACTCGTGGAATATCTCCTTCAAAGTGCATATCTCCATCCCTATTTCTGGACATGTTTATTGCATCTTCTGGATTCATTTGCATATTCTACTGATCACCTTCATTGTAATCAACAATTCGAGCAATCCGCTCAACTTGTTTTGCAAGACGTTCAAATTTTGACTCATGATTAGCCATCATGGGTTCAAAATGATAGTCATTTACTGGGTCAATAAATTGACCAAATCATGATAACTTTCATCAACATGCTGTCGAAAAGCAGCCATTGAACCAGGATCATTCGATGTAAAACCCACTTGATAATCACGAGAAAACTCAGGATATAGTGGAGGAACTGAATTGTTGACTACTCCTGATGTATTTTCAAATTGAACCGGACGAGCATAACCACCCATTGGTGGAGTATAACCTGGAGGAAGGCCGTAAGGGGCCAACCAGCGGTTATTGGCGGTTGTGTTTGCATCAGGGCAATTTGTGGATGTGGATTTCGCCCACTATTATCGAATTAGTAACCGTCGCATTCTCTCCCAACATACTACCTTTAGAACGCAACATCATCTCCGCCGAAGTTTGTGCAACTATAAAAACATTATCAGTTGCAGATGACTCAGCGTTAGAATTAGAAACTTTGTCTGCTATATGTAAAATTCTGTCACTTCTAAGTTGCACACACTAGATCATTACAGAAATTTTTTGGCACACTTAATTTTTAAAATTGTCTCACTAGGAGTGTCAATTTGTTATGTAGATTTTTAGAAAATTTAGGTGGTTCGATATCTAGTGATCTGGGAGCGAAACCTACTCCTCTTATAGGTACTATTTTTGAAAAATGCATCAAAGATTCTTTTATTTGGTTACAATAACAAAGGAAAAACTAAAAAGTAAAAAAAATAACTTTAGAAATAAAATGACTGAGAATGAAAGAAATGGTATTTAATTTAAATAAAGCTAGAAATTGCCTTCGGCAAAATAGAAGGTTTTTGAAATCGAATACAAGGTACGGAATCTTAAAAGAAAGTGAAAAGAACAAACTTGTTGAAAAGATAAATTTGTAGGAAAAGAAAGTTTACGAGAAATTTAATTAAAGTGAATGTAAAAGACATAGAAGGAACTCTACAGAAAAAAAGCTCTTTGCAAACTCAGAAATTTGTTAGAGATATGAGTGTGCGAGAGTGTTTTTTGAAATGAGATTCCAACCCTTGTTCCTTCCGATCTTCAACTATTTATAAGGTTTCTCAACCAATCAAATCCTTATGCATTTTCCATGTACGTAAATTTTTGTATAACCGCTTTCGCGCTTTGAATTATATTAATAACTAGCATCAATTGTCTCCACTCATCGATAAACCTTATGGCCTTCGAATGTATCAATCAAGTCTTGATCTCGATACCTCAAAACTTATTTTATTTTGACTAACAACTAGTAATTAATTTTTAGTATATATATAACATAGTTATTTTTTAAAATAATAAAAATATTTTATTTTCTAAAATACTTTTTTAAAATTGGCTCAAAATCCTATCTCTAAATAACCTTTAATTTTTAGATAATATGTTATTAATTATATCTCTCTTATTTAATTATTTTATCAATTATCTTTTAGAGAATGTTTGTAATTTTCATTCTCTGTAGTTATTTTTGTGGGCCTCCTTATACATGATAATGTTATTAAGGAGATACTAACTTAAAAAGTTATTTTATTTAATTTAACATATATAACATTATATGTATAATATGTATAGTTATATATTTATTATATATCATATATTAAATTATAAAATATATTAAAAATATATTAAACTATATACATATTTATATATAAATATATTATAACTAATTTTAATATATATTTAATATTTTTTATTATATAATATTATTCAATTATTCTAACAAGTGATTAAGGAATAGGCAAATAAAAAATACAAATAAAATAAGTTAATTTTCTATAATCATTTTTGGCCTCTAATTAGTCTTATCTTTGCATTGGTAGTTTATGTTGGGTCATCGTGGAGAGCCGTCGACTAGGGCCATCAAAATGGGCTAAATTTATCGGGCTAATCTGTTTATCCGTTTAAATAGGTGGACTTTGTCTCTAAAATTAAGTCCGTTTAAATTTCGGGTTAAACGGGTAGCCCGTTTAATTTTTTTTATATTTTTTTAAAAGAGTAGCACTTTTACCTAATATTTCTCCTGATCCGACCCGAAAATCCGACCCATCAATTAAAAGAAATATTATTTTTTAATGATTTTTGACCTAAAAATGATATTTTTTGTCAAAAATATTTTTCAAAAAATAAAATAAAATAATAAACGGACTGGCCCATTTAACCCATTAGACTGACCATAAATGGTCCGAGTTAGAAAATTTTGGCCCGCGAATAAAGTGGGCTTAATGGGCCGGGTCTAAATGGGCCAGGCTAGCCCGTTTGACAGCCCTACTGTCGACCCATCGAGAACATAAGATGACATCACATCCAACTCAAAATCTTAAGATAATAAGTTAATGAGTCTCTCATCTTATAAATTCCTCACTTTTTTTTTATTTTTTTAGATGTTAAACTAACTTCAACACTTCTTACACTTGCCACACTAACCATTTAAATGTCCTTGACATACATAAACAACAGAATCTGCTTCTATCTAATAAGATCGCAATCTACGTACGATAATTAGGGAAGTCCCATCTCCTTACATTACGATGAATACGTGAATGACGTCTCCAATCTAAAATACAAACTTGTTACTTGGCTTCTTCTATGACGTTTGTGCAAAGTAGTGGTGAGACTCAACTTTCTCTCCATCATTTATTTATTATATTTTTTTTATAATTTTTTATTTTCCCATGTGGAATACTTTACTTGTTTTCGGTTAATAAATTAAAATATGCACTTCCCTCTTTAATTTCTCTTTGTTTTTTTTTTTCCATTGAACCATTCTATATAATTCTATTACATAAAGTTCAACTAACTCGACTAGATTCAAACTCTACTATATAAAGAATAAAAAATAAATATTTAAATTAATTTCTAAAAAAATTTAAATTGAATATTTTGATTATTAATAATTTTTTATTATTTTAGAGGTATTCGAAACAAATTAATCTCTCTATAAGAAAAATAATTTGTCTTGTTATAATATTTATTAGGTATTTAATTATCTTATAATAAAATCTGTTAAAAATTGATTTATTTAATAATTAAATATTTTATTGTATTAAATTCTCTAACAATAATATTTAGATATTTTAAAGTAATAAAATATTATTAAAAATTAAAATATCTAATATGAAATTAATTTATATATCGATGACCAATTTAAATATATACTCAAGAATAAAAATTGTCGAATAACTTGTTTTATATATAATTTTCTTTAGGAATAATATAATTCGAACTTGAATCTCTTTAATTATAGTTCTATAAATAGCACCATAGCCATAGCATATTCCACACAACATAGATCACAGTAACCATCAAGTACCAAACGGTATTGGCAAACTCTGTTGTGATAATATATATGGCTCTTACACTTCAGTGTGCCCTCTCTCACATACTCAGTTTCCTAGTGTTCCTGTCAATATTCCTAGTGAACCCTTCCTTCTGCTTCAACCCTAAAAAGCTTGTGAATGCTTCATTCTCATACACCCCATCTGGTTCAGATTGGTCACCGGCACTTGCCACTTGGTATGGACCTGCTAACGGTGATGGAAGTGAAGGTAATAATAACGTCATTGCCATGCAATTTTTCGTTGATGATACAAATAAATAATAATTTAAAAAAAAACTTTAGAGAACCAACCATACTATAAGCCAATTTAATTAACTCGTCTTTGTTTTTAATTTTGAAATTTCAAAAAATGAGTGTAGTGAGAAATTGTTTTTTTTTTATTTATATATAATTAGCATTTTTTCAATTAATTGACTATAATTGATTATATTCCAAATTGATTATCTAGCGGAATTCTAATTTAAAATAATCTTATTTAACATTATATTTATAATTTTGTGTATGTGATATCTATAATTACATATTTATTATATCTAATATTATTAGATCATTTCAATAAATAATTAAATTAAAGAAGATAAAATAAAATAAAAAATAATTAAAAAATATAAAATAAAATAATTTGAACTATTTTGATTAATTTTTTATTATCTTTTGGATATTTTTGCATATTTATAAGATACCCAAATACTGCTTAAACAATTGCTGAATTATTGAAAAGAAATTTTAACGATGAGAAACGTTTTTTAACGCCATAATTATTAGTGTACAAATTCTTAAACCCAATTTATAACGATTGATTAATTAGACTGTGGTCCTTGTATATATATAATATAATATAATTGTCATGATCATGTAGGTGGTGCTTGTGGATATGGAGTTACTGTTGGCCAAGCTCCAATCTCTGCAATGGTATCAGCAGGAAGCCCTCGTTTATATGAAAACGGCAAAGGCTGTGGTTCTTGTTACGAGGTTCATATCTTGAAACACGAAGCCACATATATTTCCTGAATTATTATATTTTTGGATTTACATTTTCATTATAAATTAGAGATATATGCATGTATGTGTTATTATATTATTAGTAAAGTAATTATATATATTTTTAATCATCATTGTGCATGAGAAATGACTAATTAAGAATTTTACATATGGGTTCAAATGATATTTTTTTAATGAAAGATCTACCTATAAACATGATCTATATAGCAAACTCTTCTACTTAATAAAATAAAACTTCGTAATCGTTGATGTTTGCACTACTGTGTAAATAATAATTTACAAATTGAAATATAATATATGATACGTTTTATACTGTCGCAACTATACTTCAAAATTATTAAAACTATATATTCTTTTAATTTTTATATATGTATTATATGTTGACTTCCAATTATTCAAGATATAATAACTATTTATGTATTTTTTTAATCTATTTAAATGATTTAGAAAAATATTTTTTTGATATGGTATTAAATTAAAATTTCTATGACCAAATTGGATTCTTTACGATTGCGTTTGAAAGAGACCGAGACTTAGAGATAAAGACTGAATTAAGTTTTTTTTTATCGTATTTGGTGTAAAATATACTGGACTTAATTATATTTCAATATTATATTTGATTTAAGATAAATATAGAGACCAATGACTTATAATTCAAATGACATAGTCTTTTCGTACTCATTTAAGAGGTCATGGGTTCGAGTTTCTCTATCGTTGGTAAAAAAAAAGATAAATATAAAGATTGAAAGATAGATTTAAAATTTAAAAAAATTAAATAAAAATATTTTTAAAAATAAATATTATAAAAATTTTAATGCTATATTTTACTTTCTAAAGATACTAAAAAATTAAAATTTTATGTCATTGAGACTAAAATTTTAATTTTAATTTTGATTACTGAACACAATATTCAATTCCAGTATCCCAGTTTAGGTGTCAGAAAACAAATGCATCCTTTGGGGAAAAAAAATGCATCCTAATATATAGTATAGTAATTAACTCATGCTGGGTTGCAATTATAATTTATTATTTAAGGTGAGGTGCACTGGGAATTCAGCATGCTCGGGAGAGCCTGTGAAGATAGTGATGACAGATGAGTGCGATGGATGTGGTTCAGATGCCGAATACCATTTTGATTTGAGTGGCACTGCTTTTGGTGCCATGGCTCTCTCAGGTCAAGATGGCACCTTGCGCAATGCTGGCAAAATCAACATTCAGCATCGAAGGTTTCTTTCGTAATTCAACCTTCTAACTTGTTATTATATATATACTCTATACTTTATATACTCAATTAGCTTAATTGATATTCCAAGTGGGACAAAATAATTCTGAAAAACTTTCACTATATTTTCAATAAATATTACAACTTTATTGACTTAAATTTTCAGTTTTTGACATTCATCGTAGCAAGATTTGGTCGGTGTATGTTATTATCATTATTATTCTCTTAGCGTTTATATTATTTTGTTTACAATAGAATTAATGCATGAATTACTCCAATAAAAGTCAAAAGATTTTGTCGTAGATGAAATATTATTATCAAAAACCTAAAACTAGCACCTAACTCCTACAAGATGACTACTATTGAAATCATGGTCCAGTGATCAATTCAAGTAAATATATCGTTCCTGAGGCACATTAAATCGTGATATTAACATTAACAATAAATTACTAAATTCTTAATTAAAAATTCTTGACTTTCTAACTTATATTCGCCTAATTTTTATAGTTTCGTCTTACATTGACTTATTTTATCAAACAAGCCACATTTTCTTAAACGTGACAAGCTATTTTCTTGCAGAGTTGAATGCAACTACCCTGGTGTGTCAATTGCATTCCACGTGGATGCTGGATCGAACCAAGAATACTTCGCTGCCGTGATTGAATACGAGGATGGAGATGGTGACCTTTCAAAAGTTGAACTCAAAGAAGCACTTGACTCAGCCTCATGGTACACCATGGATCAATCATGGGGTGCTGTTTGGAAACTTGACAAAGGGTCACCACTCAGAGCACCTTTCTCTCTTCGGCTAACCACACTCGAGTCCGGTAACTCTATTGTGGCCAACAATGTCATACCTGCTGGCTGGGTTCCCGGTCACACCTACAGATCCATTGTTAATTTTCAAACCTAGCTAGCTAGCTAGCTAAACCCAATAATAATGCTACACAAATATAAATACAGAGATAAGGTAATAAAGACAGAAAAGAAAAAATAGAGTCAGAGATATATAAAGTATTTTTGTTCTAAAAACGAGAACAAAAATTATCCGTCTCTATTGATTTTTCTGTCTTTATTTCTCCGTGTCTAAAACTTTGATTTCTGGGGAGCAAATTTCAAACACAACCTAAATCTATACATGTCATATATCTTTGTATGGATTTACACTATTCAAGATAATATAGCTTTGATAAATATCTATACTCCGGACCTATATATTTTGAAGGATTTGTGTAACATTATTATGTGATATCCTCTACAGAAAAAGATAAATCATATAAGTCGTCCTATTAGTGGACTTTGGATTGTCTTCTTTAATCAATTATGAATGAAATAATTAACGTTAGTTAACCTGTTAATTACTTTGGGTCGTTGTCATATTTTCCATCCAAGTAAGGCACAGCGGAAGAAATTAAAGTTTAGTAATATCTAATCATCATTGAAAAAAAAAATTATATTTGTTCTGTTCGTTTTAAAATAATTCTATATCTAAAGAAAACATATATAATGTAAAATAATAAAATAAATTCTGAGAATATTCAAAATTATATAAATAGACAAAATTATTTTTAGATAAATAATAGTTATATATATAAATAATTGTTATTCAATTATTGAATTTAAATTAATAAAAGTACTTCTAAAAAAGAATAAAGAGTTGGACACATATCAAACATACAACAAATAAAGGAGACACAAAAAAAAAAAAATACAATAAAAGAATTTTTCTATAAATAGAGTTTGACCATTGTAAAATGATTGAAATTTTATTCACTGAATATACACTTACAAGCTTATTAGTCTCATAGACAAACGATATACAAATTATTCATTCTGACTAAGTTCTTATTACTCTTGTTAATTAATTTAATTACATTTTGTTCATTTCAGTTTCTTCTAGTGTACAAACTTTGTTTCCCTGTAACTTGTTTTCATTCTACCAAGGTTTACTTACCCTTAATGCTTTAGAATTTCGCTAAGGTTAAAGAGTATTTTCAGTGATAATTCATTATTTCAACTTTAGCATTATGTAAAGTGTATATGTAAGATAAATATTGAAAGAACACTCTATATTTAATATAATTTTTTCTGCATATTTCTTTACAATGTTTGCTTATTATTATGATATGTTTACATGCTTTCTTAGATTTTGAACAAGAAAACTAAGACCTTAGGCTACCAAAAGTATATTCCATAGAATACTAAAAAGCCCAAAAAACACAAACCAATTGTTATTTCTTTGGACTTAATATTATTATGAGAAAATGCACTTTTTTATTATCAAAATTTTTAAATTTACCCTTAATAATATTCAAATTCCCTTAATTTTACCCTGAACGTTTAAAGAGTTTCAATTGTTATTTCTGTTGGGAAAATCTCAACCAAGGTTCAAAACAAGAACCTGTCTAACAGCGGAAGCACCAGAAATAATTTTCCCACAACCTGTGCAATTAAATGGGCAATGCCAAAGATACTCCAAGCAGCAAATATAATGGCAGAAATTAAATAATCAGACACCAGAATTTTAACGTGGGAAAACCCCCAAAAGAGGGACAAAAAACCCACGGGACCTAGTCCAGAAAAATCTTCCACTATCAGAATAATGGGTACACAAACAGTCTTCCTAGTAACACTAGGGCATCTCAACAATCAACAAAATACATCACCAAAACTGGTGGAATCAACATAAACCCTCCACAAAGTGGGTATCTCAAATCAGGCAAAAGAGAAGGCAATACAACAAATAAGTTATATCCTAATGTTCATCTCTACACCAGGAATAACATACTAAAATTTCATAAGAAATGGAGCAAGTTTACCAAGTCAATGTGATCAAAGTTGGCTTGCCCTTTTCCCCCAAATTTTTTCTTCTCCAACGCCGAAACCCTTGCTGTTATTTTCCTTTCATTCAAATGAATGAAGCCTTCAAAAATCTCTCTCTCCCTTCCTCCGTGGCTTAAAGCCACTTTCTTTTATTTATTTATTTATTTATTTTTTTTTGTTTTAATGTGTGGGCCCCACTTGAGGTTGGGGACCCACCAACAAATCTCCCCCTCACCAACTCAAGTGTGGGGATAGGCTGCTCCACCAAGCCCGCCTTCTCTTTGCAGGAATCAAACTTCACTGCAGGTAAACTTTTAGTCATCATATCTGAACCATTATCATCAGTATGGATCTTCTCAAGTGCATATGACTTCATCTCAAGCGCTTGACGTATCCAATGATACCTCACCTCTATGTGCTTCGATCTGGAATGAAACGTCAGATTCTTGCTGAGATGAATAGCACTCTGACTGTCACAGAATAACACAAACTTCTCTTGATTGATGCCTAACTCTTGTAGAAATTTCTTCATCCATAAGAGTTCCTTAGAAGCTTCAACAACAGCAATATATTCTGCCTCTGTAGTAGACAAAGCAACACATTTCTGAAGTCGAGATTGCCATGACACAGCTCCCCCTGCAAAAGTCATCATATAACCAGAAGTAGACTTCCTTGAATCAAGATCCCCAGCCATATCCGCATCTGTGTAACCATCCAACACAGGTTGGCCACTTCCAAAGCATAAACAAACTCTAGAAGTACCATTAAGGTATCTGAGAATCCACTTCACTGCTTGCCAGTGTTCTTTGCCAGGATTAGAGAGAAACCGACTAACAACTCCAACTGCATGAGCAATATCCGACCTGGTGCAAACCATAGCATACATCAAACTGCCAACTGCAGATGCATATGGAATCTTCTTCATTTCCGCTTTCTCTTTCTCACTTGTAGGACATTGCTGCAAACTCAGCTTGAAATGACTAGCAAGTGGAGTACTAACAGGTTTAGAATTACTCATGCTAAACCTCTCTAAAACCTTTTCAATGTACTTCTGCTGTGACAACCACAGTTTTCCATTCTTCCTGTCACGAGTGATACTCATGCCAAGGATTTTCTTTGCAAGACCCAAATCCTTCATAGCAAAGGATCTGTTCAAGTCTTTCTTAAGACTTTCAATCTTCTTAGTGTCATGACCAACAATCAACATGTCATCAACATAAAGCAAGAGAATTATAAAATCACCATCAGAGAATTTCTTAACATAGACACAATGATCAGAAGAAGTCTTACTATACCCATGACCTTCCATGAAGGAATCAAACTTCGTGTATCACTGCCTTGGCGCTTGCTTCAACCCATATAAGCTCTTCTTCAACTTGCATACAAGGTGCTCCTTTCCTTTAACCTCGAAACCCTCTGGTTGCTCCATATAGATTTCTTTATCTATGTCACCGTGAAGGAATGCAGTCTTCACATCAAGCTGCTCAACCTCTAAATTCAAGCTAGCCGTCAATCCAAGCACAACTCGAATAGAGGACATCTTCACAACTGGAGAGAAAATCTCCTCAAAATCAATACCTTTCTTTTGCTCAAAGCCTTTCACAACCAATCGAGCTTTGTACCTTGGTCATGAGACATTTTCATCCACTTTCAACTTGAACACCCATTTATTCTTGAATGCTCTCTTACCCTTCGGCAACTTCACCAATTCAAAAGTATGATTCTCATGCAAGGATTTCATTTCTTCTTGCATGGCCTTCAACCAATCTTCTTTATACTCATCAGACATAGCTTCCTGGTAGCTCTCTGACTCCCCAGTCTCAGTGTTCATCACATACTCATGAGGAGAGTATTTCTGAGAAGGATGACTCTCTCTAGTAGATCTTCTCAATTCAAGCTCAACTGGTGGTTCAGGTGGAACTTCAACATCTGGCACCTCAGGTTGAGGTGCAGGTTCATCATGCAAATCATCACCATCATTATCAACTTGTACATCTCCCCCATCAACAGGAGGTCTAGTGAAAGGACCAGGTTCATCATCAACAGAGCGTCTAACAGTTACTGTTGGCTTATCTATCTTCTCAAGATCTTCAATAGTTTGGTCTTCAAGAAAAATCACATCTCGGCTTCTAATTATCTTCTTGCTCGCCGGATCCCATAATCTGTAACCAAAGTCTTCGTGACCATAACCCATGAAGATACACTGCTTTGACTTTCCATCAAGTTTAGACCTTTCATCTCTTGGAATGTGAACAAAAGCTCTGCAGCCGAACACTCTCAAGTGACTATAGGAGACATCTTTCCC
Source organism: Arachis ipaensis (assembly GCF_059453495.1). NCBI lineage: Eukaryota > Viridiplantae > Streptophyta > Magnoliopsida > Fabales > Fabaceae > Arachis > Arachis ipaensis. Next base: position 141,115,792 of record NC_142441.1, on the reverse strand, counting down.
TCTCCAAACTTTCTCTGGAACATCACCATTAAGTGGAACAGAAGGAGAAAGGTTGATCAAGTCTACTGCAGTCCTCATCGCTTCACCCCAAAAGGATTTAGGCAACTTTGCATGAGAGAGCATACACCTTACTTATCATTGATAGTGCGATTCATTCTCTCTGCAACTCCATTATGTTGAGGAGTCTTAGGAACCGTCTTCTCAAACTTGATCCCATGTCCTTTACAATACTCCTCAAACGGACCCCTGTATTCACCACCATTATCTGCTCGAACACATTTCAATTTCCTTCCTGTTTCTCTTTCAACACTTGCATGAAAGTGTTTGAAGATTCCGAGCACCTGGTCTTTAGATTTCAAAACAAAAGCCCACACTTTTCGAGAATAATCATCAATAAAAGTAACAAAATATGATGCACCACCTAGTGTCTTAGCATCCATAGTGCAAACATCAGTGTGAACTAAGTCTAGAACATGTGATCTCCTATGAGGTCCAGAATTATGAAATGATACTCTAGCATGCTTTCCAACAAAACAATGAGTGCAAGTATTTAAAGTTGTACCTTTCACTGGAAGTGAGTGCTTCTTGGCCAAGACGCTTAGTCCTTTCTCGCTCAAGTGACCAAGACGTATGTGCCACAAATCAGAAGAGGAATCATCAGCTACATTCACATCTTCTTTGTACAACTTTGCTTGCAACCGGTAGAGAGTAGTGAGACTATTGTCTTCTCTAGCAACAATGAGAGCCCCTTTGGTGATCTTGCATTTTCCACTACCAAAGGAAGTGCAATACCCCTCTTGATCCAATGCCTTCACTGAAATAAGATTGAACTGCATATCTGGCGCATGCCTAACATTCTTCAACTGCAACTTGCATCCCATATTAGTTTCAAGCCACATATCACCCATACCAATAATATCACACACTCTTTTATCTCCCAATTTGATCTTGCCAAAATTTCCAGCAGTATAGGAAGTGAAAAATTCACGCCTCGGAGTGACATGACATGAGGCACCAGAGTCCATAATCCAAGTGGAATCATCACAGACAAGATTCACATAATTTTCATCATATGTGATAAGAACATCTTCATAAACAATAGCAGCAGTTTCTTTATCACTATCTTTACCTTTGTCTTCGTTTCTTCCCCTTGATTGTTCTCTTTTCAAGAACCTACAATATCTCTTGATATGTCCCGGCTTGCCACAATGGTGACAAATAAACTCCTTTCTTGGCTTGTACTTTCCTCTTGACTTGCTTCGACTCTCTGACCTGTCAGAACTGTGAGGTTTTCTACTTTGACTTCTCCCCCGTGACTCTGAAACAAGTGCTTCTGACTGGGAGGAGGCATTAGTCAAACCTCGCTCTCTTCTTCTGGCTTCTTCATTCAACATGATCTCTTTAACCATTGCTAACGTCAACTTTCCTTTTGGAGCTGAGTTAGTCAGTGTCACAACCAGAACTTCCCAACTATCAGGCAAAGAGCTCAACAACAAGGCTTGCAACTCATCATTCAATGTGATTTCATTATTTGTCAGTTGGTTCACCGTCTCTTGAAAAATACTCAAGTGCTCCGGCATTGATTTACCTTCAACATACTTCATATTGACAAGCTTCCTAATCAAGAATGCTTTATTTTGCACATTCTTTCTCTCATATAACTCCTTCAATTTCTTCCACATCTTCTCAGCATTCGTTTCGATGTCAACATGTGGATACACACTAAGATCAAGCCATTGCCTAATCAAAGCAACTGCCTTCCGATTCAGCTTCTTCCATTCAGCATCGGATTTAGTACCTTTGGATTTATCTCCCTCCACAGGATCATACAAGTCCTTGCTATACAACATATCTTCCATGAGGGTCTTCCAAATTGAATAATTTTGGGAATTCAATTTGACCATATTCGGTCCATGGGTATTTTCCTCCATTTAATCAGCACAGAAATAAACAACCAAAGCTCTAGATACCACTTTGTTGGGAAAATCTCAACCAAGGTTCAAAACAAGAACCTGTCTAACAGCGAAAGCACTAGAAATAATTTTCCCACAACCTGTGCAATTAAATGGGCAATGCCAAAGATACTCCAAGCAGCAAATATAATGGCAGAAATTAAATAATCAGACACCAGAATTTTAACGTGGGAAAACCCCCAAAAGAGGGACAAAAAACCCACGGGACCTAGTCCAGAAAAATCTTCCACTATCAGAATAATGGGTACACAAACAGTCTTCCTAGTAACACTAGGGCATCTCAACAATCAACAAAATACATCACCAAAACTGGTGGAATCAACATAAACCCTCCACAAAGTGGGTATCTCAAATCAGGCAAAAGAGAAGGCAATACAACAAATAAGTTATATCCTAATGTTCATCTCTACACCAGGAATAACATACTAAAATTTCATAAGAAATGGAGCAAGTTTACCAAGTCAATGTGATCAAAGTTGGCTTGCCCTTTTCCCCCAAATTTTTCCTTCTCCAACGCCGAAACCCTTGCTGTTCTTTTCCTTTCATTCAAATGAATGAAGCCTTCAAAAATCTCTCTCTCCCTTCCTCCGTGGCTTAAAGCCACTTTCTTTTATTTATTTATTTATTTATTATTTTTTTTTGTTTTAATGTGTGGGCCCCACTTGAGATTGGGACCCACCAACAATTTCTTCAAATTAAAAAATATGAGGAGAAAATCTTTAAATTAACCCTTAATAATATTCAAATTATCTTAATTTTACCTTTAATATTTTTTTAAAGAGTTTTAATTTTACTCTTGTTGTCATCTCTTGATTTTTTTTGTTTTAGTGGTCTCTCTATCTTTTCTCGTCATGTCTCATCTCTGACTGTTGTGCCACTATCTCTGCTATAGTCACATCGTTATTAGGAAAAGTCTAGGGGTCATTATTTAACCATCAAAAGAAAAGTGAGTGATCTCTCACTATTCAATATAATCTCACATTATTAAAAAGATTATTAATGATTAATTGATAATTACAAAACACAAAAGTTGCTAGCCCCTATCACTCCTCCTCCTGTTATTATTGTTCTTTTCGCTTCATGTTTGATAAAAAACGGAGCGTCCAAACAAATAAAAGCATAAATTTATACAATTGACACAAAAATATCAAATATTTTATTAAAAAATTTTATAATATAACATAATTATAAAATTGGATAACTAGATCTGATCTATACATCCTAACTAAATCTCTTCCAAAGATATCCAAAATAAATAGTCACTCTATCCAAACTAAAATCCTTATACAGAGATACAAAATAATAGTTTATTTGTAACATTCCATCCAAAACTAAGTCTCAAATACACCCACAACCATAATGTATACCTATTAGCACTAAATTAAAATGGTGTAAACACTCAACTCAAATACAAAAAAAATACAAGACTAATTTTCTCTATCCCCAAAAAGGTGATAGATGACTTGGTAAACAATTAAAATGTAGCTAGAGTCACAATCCTCGTAATAAAACCTTACAATTTTTTTTACTCACTATATTATTTAATTTTCATACCAAATTAAGCTAATCAAATCACTTATTTATACTAATTTATTCGTAGATATGATAGTTTTTTGTATTATCAACTTATATAGTTTATGATTTTTAAGTTAACAACTTTCAAGTTGAAATATTTAACTAAGTAACTCTTTAAATATAATACTATCAAATCAGGTACTACTGTTAAGAGGAGGTCCGTGAAAAGATGTCTGACAACTGAATTTTAAAGAGCAATAGGTAAAATATAAGATGATTAGTGGATTATTTATGGAAATAGTGGATAGGAGAAGAATCCGATTTTAGAAAGATAATTGGCTACAAGGTGGGCTGTTGAAAGGGAATTTTTCGAAACTTTTCTCTATTTCAAACCAATAAGGATATGTGATATGAGATTGTGGGTTTTAAGATGGGTTAGAGTGGATTTGAAATTCCCATTGGAGGAAAGAGTTGTTCCAATAGGAGTTGGCACTTGTCAACCAACTCCATGAAAAGTTAAGGCCAATTAAATTATCAACTGGTAGAGAGGATAGAGTGGTGTAAAAATTTGATAAAAATGATATTTTTTCTACTAATTCCTTTGTGCAGGTGTTGCAGACAGAGACGATTTTGGAAGAAGTTACAATGCAAGTTATAACTTCACTAATGCAATTTGGAGAGGGTTGGTACCGTCAAAAATTGAGTTTTTTATTTGGTTTGTCTTAGTGAAAAAGGTAAATACTAAAGAGAGACAGAGTATATTAGGAGTCCTTCATCAAAGTGATAATAATTATGTTATGTGAAAAAAGATGTAGAATTTGTTCATCATTTTTTCTTTGTTGTGAGTTTACCTGGTAAGTGTGGTGCGCGTGATTGACATACTTTGGTAGAACTTGGGTTGTTCCAGACACGATCAAAGAACTGTTTGAGAGTTGGACAAGAATGTCTGACAGAAAACATGAGTAGAAACAATGGCTGGTTGGTTTCTTTGCAGTACTTTAGAATATGTGGATAGAATGCAATACGAGAATTTTCAAGAATAAAGAGGGTAGCATCGAGGACGTTGAAATGAGAACGTTCTTGAACTACAAGGAGTAGTGTAGTGATGATCCATTTGGTTATTAATGGTAATGTCGAAATATAATGGATTGATCGTTTTTGTGTTCCTTTTGCTTTGTTGTGTCTTGTTTCTTTGAGTCGCTCTACTTTAGTGTGTTGAGCTTTTTTTGCTTAAAAAAAATTAAACTAATACACTTTGTACGTAACTAGTGTATCAATAAGTTGGTGTCTATTAATTCACTCTTTTATCCTTTAAATATGTATAAAAATAACAAAAATTAAATTAATAAGAAAATTAATTTATAATTTAACAAAATGTCATGGGTTAAAGTTTTAAAAATAATATTTTTTATGAATTATATGGAAGGAAAGGTATTTTAAGAAAAGAAAATTAGACATCAAACTTTTTTATATTCTCGTTATATATAGTATAGATATTGTTCATACCCTGACCCAACACTAAGGCCCAGATTTAAATAAAAGGCACAATCCAAAGATTGGCCCTCACTCGACACCGACCTACTCTCAAGAAGTCAGATCTAACGATGACTTGCTCTAAGGAAGTCGGGAGTGAAGATTAGCTGGCAGATAATCTTTATTCAAATAAATAACTGCCCCTAAAATCTCTCAACCCACTTCCAGGAGCCATATCTCAACTTCCCTAAGATAAAGGGACGGTTATCCTCCTTAAAAGGTGGAACTACTTCAACGGTGGTTATTGGTTCACCACTATAAATACACTGACACCCCTCAAGTATCTCTAAGTTCCAATACTCTCTAAACTTGCTTAGACCCTTGCTGACTTAGGCATCGGAGTGTCTTTACAGGTACCACCCTCATTCCTTCATCCACACAAGTCGGACGGAGGCCCCCAGACGTTAACCTAGTCGAAGGCTTCCTCCTTCAGACGATTGGGCCAACCCAACGAGTCCAGTCCACTAATCTTCGATTACCTACCGTAACATTGGCGCCGTTGTCAGGGACCTGAGAGATCAACTAATAATGGCGGATGACTCGCACGAAGATGACCACATAGCGTCCGATTCCGAGCAGAAAAATCAGGATGTGGGAAGCAACAATGAGGATATTGACCTTCATCAAGGGGTGACCAATCAACATAGAGAAGGCACCTTAGAGTTGAAAAACCCGAAGACAAACTCCTCTGAAGGGCGCGAATCAGGAAAGGAGGGACAACCCCACGTAGCTGATTTCATGGGATTGTTCCATGGCCACCAAGGGCGCCTGGAACAGTTGGAGCAAGAGTTAGAACGACAGCGAGAGGCAGAGAGAAACTTGAGGAATGAGATAGAGCGACGAAAAGAGCTAGAAGAAAAGCTCTTAAGGGTGGAGTTTGCTCTCAAAAATCGAAGCTCCCGCAGCGACCGAGAAGATTCTCCCTTAGGAGGAGAAGATCCATTCAGCGAGGACATTATGAAGGCCAAAGTTCCAAGGAATTTTAAGAGCCCTAATATGGACCTCTACGATAGAACCACTGATCCAAAGCATCATTGGAGCAACTTCAAAAGTCAGATGTATCTAGCCGACGCCTCTGATGCCACTCGCTGCAAGGCTTTCCCGACAACCTTGACGAAAGCAGCAATGAAGTGGTTCGATAGTCTTCCCCCTAGGTCGGTCACTAGTTTCGACGACTTCTCGCGAAAGTTCCTGATGCGATTCTCCATCCAAAAGGATAAAGTAAAACACGCACCAAGCCTTCTGGGAGTAAAACAAGAGGTCGGAGAACCTTTGAGAGACTACATGGAGAGGTTCAATAAAGCGTGCTTGGAGATTTAAGACCTGCCCATGGAGGCAGTGATTATGGGCCTAGTAAATGGGTTTCGAGAAGGTCCCTTCACCCAATCCATCTCAAAAAGGCACACGACCTCCCTAAGTGATGTACAGGAGAGAGCTGAGAAGTACATCAACATGGAGGAAAATGCCAGACTTCGAGAGCCAAACTAGCGACCTGGACACTCTCACTCATCAAAAGAGAAAGAGAGAGCCCAAGAAAAAAAGGAGGTCGGCCCTGAGAGGCCCAGGAGATATCACTCCTATACTCCTCTACGAGTTTCTTTGGTTGATGTCTACAGGAAAATTCGCCATACTGAAAGGCTACCACCCCCTAGACCCATCAAGAATAAAAAGAGGGGGGAGTCGTGGCGATTACTGTGAGTACCATAAGATATATGGTCACTCAACGAATGAGTGTTACGACCTTAAAAATGTGATAGAAAAACTGGCCAGAGAAGGTCGGCTTGACAGATATCTCATGGAAAGGTCGGACCATCATGGGAAAAGGAAGCGAGATGACGAGGACCGAAGAGATCCACCATCACAAACCCCGAAAAGACGTATACACATGATCTCGGGAGGATTTGGTGGAGGTGGCCTCACGAAGTCGTCTCGTGAGAGACACTTGAAGGAAGTCTATCAGGTCGGAGGCGAAACTCCTGACCTACCAACTATTTCTTTCACCAAAGAAGATGGGCAAGGAATCATTCCTGGACACGATGATCCAATTGTGATAACTATGATTCTTGCCAACGCCCATCTTCACAGAACCCTGGTAGATCAGGGAAGTTCAGCCGACATTCTTTTCAAACCAGCATTCGATAACCTGGGATTAGATGAAAAGGAATTGAGAGCTTATCTTGACACCCTATATGGGCTAGGGAATACACCAATAAAGCCACTGGAATTCATACCCCTTCATACAAATTTTGGAAAAGGGGCAAAATCCAAAACTCTGAGCATCGACTTCATAGTCGTCGATGTGGGGTCAGCCTACAATGCCCTAATCAAAAGAACTACTCTAAATCGGCTCGGAGCAGTGGTTTTCACTCCCCACCTTTGCATGAAATTCCCAACATCAGAGGGAATAGAAACCATTAGGGGAGACCAGAAATTGGCAAGAAAATGCTACAATGAAAGCCTGAACCTGAGAGGAAAAGGCAAGGAGATGCACACAATTGAGCTTGGAGGAGTCAAAGCCAAGGATGAGCTACAGCCACAACCGGGGGGGAAAGACTGAGGAGGTACAGGTCGGAAAGGAGGAAGGAAAAAATACAAAAATAGGAGCCAATTTAAAAGTAGATTTGAAGCAGAAGCTTATAAGGCTCTTACAAGAAAATTCTGACCTCTTTGCCTGGAAAGCTTCCAACATGCCAGGGATAGATCCCGAACTCATGTCGCATAAGCTATCAGTATACCCCAGATCGCGGCTTGTTCAGCAAAGAAGATGGAAGCTCAGACCAGAGCGAGCTCAAGTTGTAGAAGAGCAAGTACAAGCCCTCCTAGAAGCCAGCTTCATCAAAGAGGTCAAATATCCGGCGTGGCTGGCAAATGTAGTGCTAGTCAAAAAATAAAATGGCAAGTGAAGGATGTGCGTCGATTACACCGACCTGAACAAGGCGTGTCCCAAAGACCCATATCCACTTCCAAGCATTGATACCCTAGTAGACTCTAGCTCAGGGTATCAGTACTTGTCGTTCATGGATGCATACTCAGGGTACAGTCAAATCTCGATGTACAAGCCGGATCAAGAAAAAAAAAACATCATTCATCATGCCTAGGGCAAACTATTGCTATGTGGTCATGCCCTTTGGACTGAAAAATACTGGAGCCACATATCAAAGGTTGATGAACAAGGTATTCGAACCTCACCTTGGGGGATTGATGGAAGTCTATGTAGACGACATGCTAGTAAAAACTAAGGATGAGACCGACCTCCTGGCTGACCTTTCGCAAGTTTTCAGCACCATAAGGATGCATGGGATGAGACTAAATCCCGCAAGATGCACCTTCACGGTGGAGGCAGGAAAGTTTCTAGGATTCATGCTTATACAAAGGGGAATCGAAGCCAATCCCGACAAGTGTAAAGCAGTCCTAGAAATGAAAAGCCCGACTTGCTTAAAGGAGGTCCAGCAGTTGAACGGCCGACTTGCCGCCCTCTCCAGGTTCTTGGCAGGATCAGCATTAAGATCTCTACCACTCTTCTCTCTACTAAGAAAAAGATGCCAGTTCGAATGAACTCCTGAGTGCGAAGAAGCATTCCAGAAATTCAAAAGGTTTTTAAGCCAACCTCCCATTCTGACCCGACCTAAAGTTGGGGAAGAACTCGTCCTGTATTTGTCTATAGCAGACAAAGCTGTAGCATCAGCTCTAATACGAGAAGACGAGGTCGGGTAGCATCCTGTATACTTCACCAGCAAAGTCCTACAACGCCCTGAATTAAGGTATAAAAAACTTGAGAAGTTTGCATATGCCTTAATAGTAGCCTCTCGGAGACTACGGCCTTATTTTCAAGCTCATACAATAAAGGTTCGAACGAACTAACCCATGAAGCAAATCCTTCAGAAGACGGATATTGCGGGTAGAATGGTTCAATGGGCAATAGAGCTATTCGAGTTCGACTTAAAGTACGAAACTCGGACGGCAATAAAAGCCCAATCCCTCACCGACTTCATGGCAAAATATAAAGGAGATCAAGAGGAAGAATCCACTACGTGGGAGCTATATGTAGATGGATCCTCAAACAAGGGGGAATGCAAATAGAAGTCTCCCTCAAATTCGACTTTTCAGCTTCTAACAATCAGGCAGAATATGAAGCCTTAATTGCCGGGTTAAAGCTGGCAGAAGAAGTCAGCGCAACAAAGGTAATTGTGTTCAGCGACTCCCAGGTGGTGTCCTCTCAAATAAATGGAGAGTATCAGGCTAAGGACCCCAATATGAAAAGGTACTTGGACAAAATCTTGGAGCACCTTGGACGATTTGCTGAGACCGAAGTCAAATACATATCTCGGGATCTCAACAGCAGAGCAGATGCCCTTTCCAAACTAGCAAGTACCAAGCCAGGGGGAATAATATAAGCCTGATCCAAGAAACTCTCCAAGAACCCTCTGTCTTAAAAGCAGAGGTCAAACAAGGTATCCTTGAAGTATCCAGATTGGACCTCGGATGGATGAACCTATTAGTTGAGTATCTGAAATTCGACATCCTACCCAAAGGGAAAAAAAAGTCAAAGAAAATCCGGAGGAAAGCACAAAATTACACCTTGGTGAAAAATATCCTCTATAAAAGAGGGATATCAACACCATTATTGAAGTGCGTCCCGACCTCAAGGACGACAGAAGTTTTAGAAGAGGTCCACAATGGTACCTGCGGAAATCATCTTGGAGCAAGGTCCCTGGCTAGGAAAGTCATCCGAGCCGGGTTCTACTGGCCGACTTTGCAGAAAGATGCCATCGAGTTCGTAAAGAAGTGTCAGCCATGCCAAATGCATGCAAATTTCCACGTCGCTCCCCCCGAGGAGCTCATAAGTATAACTTCTCCATGGCCTTTTGCAAAGTGGGGATTGGACCTATTGGGACCATTTCCCCAAGCGCCTGGGCAAGTAAAATACTTAATAGTGGAAGTAGACTACTTCACAAAGTGGATCGAAGTAGAATCATTAGCCACCATCACCGCCCAGAGAAGTCAAAAATTCCTCTACAAGAACATTATCATAAGGTATGGGGTACCTTACTCCATCTCCATTGATAATGCCACTCAGTTCATTGACTACACCTTCAGACACCTGGTAGCCAGTATGAAGATCAAGATTCAGTTCACCTCGGTGGAACACCCACAAGCGAATGGGCAAGCCGAGGCAGCCAACAAAGTTATACTGGCAGGATTGAAGAAAAGGTTGCAAGAAGTAAAAGGAGCATGGGCTGAGGAGCTCCCTCAAGTACTATGGGCTTATTGGACCACACCTCAGTCTGCCACAGGAGAAACACCCTTCCGACTTGCTTATGGCATAGAAGCCATGATACCAGTCAAAATCAATGAGCAAAGTCCAAGGGTAAACTTCTACGATGAGGTTGGCAACATACAAGGGCACAAAGAAGAACCCGAACTACTTCCCGAAGTCCGAGAACAAGCCAGATAAGAGAAGCAGCGCTAAAGCAAATGATGACAAATAGATACAACAAATCTAGGGATGGAAAGCTTCACCCCGGACGACTTGGTCTTGATCAGAAACGACATTGGAGTTAACAAATCTAGGGATGGAAAGCTTGCTGCCAACTGGAAAGGGCCATAAAAAATTAATGAGGTCTTAGGAAAATGCTACTTTAAGGTGACCGACTTGAATGGCATCGAGCTACCCAGGTCGTGGCATGCTTGTAATATGAAAAGGTACTATAGTTAATAGCGAACTCCATTCCCTGATGTACTCTTTTTTCCGACTTCATGGTTTTTTCCAAAAAGAAGGGTTTTCCTGAAGGAGGTTTTAACGAGGCATCAAAATGGGGCTAAGGGGAAACAACTTGTCAAACCTCTTAGTAGCAAAAAGTACCTTTGTGAATAAATAAAGATCTTTTTCCCACATCTCTTCATAAATTCCTTTTACGTTATTATCACTCTTTCTACGAAACGCGCCAACTTAAACTCGACAAAATGTGAAAATCCCATGAACCGACCTGTAAGGTCCTCAGGATAAAACGACGAGGTACAAGTCGGTGTAAAGAGGTTATAAAAGTAGATCATGATAAACTTAGAAATTTATCGATTTATAAATCGGTAAAATCGAGAAAAATAGAAATGCATCACGAAAATAACCTAAGTTACAGAAACTCAATGAAATAAAAATTGAGTATAAGGAATACAAAAAGAGATAAGAAAATCCATCAAAATCAAAGGCAGAGACTGTCCCAAGTCTTTGAAAAATTCAAATAACTTAGACAAAAGACAGCCAGCCAAGATAAAAGATTTTCCAAAGCACAAAGATAAAAAAGGCCTTTTTACAAAGCCTAAACAGAAAGCACGCACGCACCAAATATATCTTGAAACCCTTATCCAAAAAAGGGTGAAAATTAAGCGCATTTTTCGTTAACGGCCATAAAAGGCCATAAGAGTTAGAAACAAACAACCACAAATTAAAAAACAATAAATAAAATTATTCAAAAAATGAGGGGCCCACAGGTCGGGCCCCCAAATAGCCAAACATCAATTAGGTGGAAGATCAGAAGGAAGGTCAGTACCGCCAGAAGAAAGATCAGCAGGGAGAGAAGTCGGAGCAACACCCGGGGAAGACGGAGCAAACTGTTCAGGACCTTGAGAAGGAACTCCAGACGAACTCGGTAGGTCTTCACCCTGAGGCTCCCCACGAGGAGGGGACTCCACTATCCTCTGCCCCCTTGTCTTTAAGTCGGAGTCAGTCTCAAGTCGGGGAGGGTAGACAATGGCCCCATCAACTACAATCTTATCAGGGTCAAGAGGAGAAAGATCTAGGTCAGGGGCAATAACCCCGACTTATTCCTTAAAGACCCTCCAGGCTTCCTTTGCACCCTCAGCCACTGAATCCTCTAGGTCCTGGAAAGCCTCCCGACATTCTGACAGCTCCTTCTTCAACTCAAGATTCTCCCTATAAAGCCTGATATAATTCTGCTCTGCCTTCTCTTTAAGCCCCTCCGCCATGGCACACTGGCCCATCAACCTCTTCTCCCTCTCCTAGAGACGGTCCTTTTCCTCCTTCAGCTCGGCGACCTCCTCCTTAAGCATCTTCTCTTCCTCTTGATGAAGGAAGATCCTCCCCTCTAGCTCCTCAACCTTTTGGGTGGAACCCAAAGAGCTGAGGGTAGTCTTCTCCAAAATATCAAGAAGTTTGGTACATACTCCAGCCGCATGGACACTCCCCTGGACCAGAATATTAAGATGGTTTCGAACGAAAACATCATCCATATTTATTCGAGTATGAGGATAAATGTGATTCTGAATGAATTGGGGGCCATTAAACTTATCCTCCCCATCAAGAGAAGAGCCAGACTCTGAAGTCTTACGCTTCTTCTTTTCTGGTTCAGGGGAAGATCGGGGCGGAGGAGAAGGAAGAGAAGAAACAGAAGAAGAGGATTCCATAATGGGACGAGAGGAGGTCCCCAAGTTACGAGGAGGAGGAGGTGGAGGAGGAAGAGGAAGAGTGCCAGCAGCCATGGCAGCATCAACTCGAGCCCGAGACCTCTTCTTGGCGTCTTGGACCTTCTGGTAGGAAGAACTGGAATTTTCCTTCACCATTTCTGAAAAAGAAAATAGAAAGTAAAATTACAAAGTCGGAAGACAACAACAAGTCAGAAGCAACAAATCGGAAGATTACAAGTCGGAAGTTATCAAAATCAACAACAAAGTTACCTAATTGGGTCTGCACAAAATTTGGAGACCTCTGAAGGAACTTTTTGGTATCCAGATAAGGGGCTCTCCCCCAAGCATCCCGGAAGAACCCACTATGGCCTCCTCAACTTCATCCAAATCATCTGGACCATACTTATCTACAGGAGAAGCCTTCAGCCAATGTAGAGGAAAGAGGGGGTTGGAATGTTCATCAAGAAAAAAGGGATGGTGACCTTCTACTGCTTGGATTTTGAAGAAAAAATTCTTGAAATCATGAAAGAATTCGTCAAACATGGAGAAAACTCTCCAACCTTGAATGGCCCAGAAGGATATCCACTGTTGTTTATTATTTTACCCACTGAAGGGCTTGGTCATATGAAAAAGAAAGAACAAAATCCTCAAAGAAGTCGGAAAATCTAATTCTCGACTAACAAGTTGATAAATTTTCATGAAATCCCAAGAATTGGGGTGAAGCTGGGTGGAAACGACACGACAATGAGATAACACAGCTATTTCAAAGTCAGAAAATGGCAGAAGAACCCCCAGACGGGTAAACAAACAATCGTACATAAAAAAGAAAGGAGGGTCAGCGTCAGTAGCTTTCCCAAAGCAAACCCAGTCTTCAGAACTCGGGGCAATCAACTCATATTTAGGCTCATCATCCTCAGAGCCATAGATTCTATGGTGGGTGCGGAGGTCGGTAATATAATATGTGTCTACTAGAGGTTCCTCCCCAAGAACAGTAACATCTACCCACTCAGAAACGGAAGAAGTCATCTTTCTCCAATAAAAAAAAATAGGAGAAAGAACGACGAGACCTACAAAGAAAAATGAAAAAGATAAAAAAACAGGGTCTCTAAAAGGCCCAAAGCGGAGACACTAGACCTATCAATAGACTAGCTTCGGATGCGCAAAAAACTCCTCTAAATATGCAAGTAAAGTATTTAAATAAAAAGGAGAAAGAAAAAGCTAACCTTTGTCAATGCACTCCAAGAAGCAGCGGCAGCAATGCACTCCAAGAAGGAGGAAGCTTTCTTTCAGAACAGAGTGTGCAGGCGAAAAAGTTTTTTCAGAAAAAAAACAAAGAAAGAGAGGGAAAAGCATTTATAAACACGCTAGGGGCATAGTGGTAAAATTGACGCAATCATTAAAGAAACGCACCGTTACCAATGTAACTGCCACCCCACGTGTAAATGCGAAAAACCCTAACGGACGCAACGTTTGATTAGACGCAACTGTTGGAAATATTTTGAATCACGCAGGTTAAAAAACCACGTCGGTTCCCATTTCACGTCGGCTACAAACCCGAGTTCAACGAATCCAACTCTTAAGAAGAAGAGATTGAACTCGAGTAGGGGCACTGTTGATATCCTGACCCAACACTAAGGCCCAGGTTTAAATAAAAGTCCCAATCCAAAGATTGTCCCTCACTCGACACCGACCTACTCTCAAGAAGTCGGATCTAACGACGACTTGCTCTAAGGAAGTCGGGAGTGAAGATTAGCTGGCAGATAATCCGTATTCAAATAAATAACTGCCTCTAAAATCTCTCAATCCACTTCCAGGAGCCATATCTCAACTTCCCTAAGATAAAGGGATGGTTATCCTCCTTAAAAGGTGGAACTACTTCAATGGTGGTTATTGGTTCACCACTATAAATACACTGACATTCCTCAAGTATCTCTAAGTTCCAATACTCTCTAAACTTGCTTAGACCCTTGCTGACTTAAGCATCGGAGTGTCTTTGCAGGTACCACCCCCATTCCTTCATCCACACAAGTCGGACGGAGGCCCCCAGACGTTAACCTAGTCGAAGGCTTCCTCCTTCAGACGATTGGGCCAACCCAACGAGACCAGTCCACTAATCTCCAATTACCTACCGTAACAGATATCTATAATTATCAACTTGCATAATCATTTTCAAGTTGTAAACAAATATTAATTGATTTTGATTTCTTCACATTTTTTCCCTTTGGTTTTTTCCTTTACGAAAAAAAATTTAAAAACCAGCCATCCTTTGGTTCTTCGGATCCCAGTTTTTTATCTAACCGTCCGTCCGGATCGGTTTTCATAAGTGTTAATTCGGTAACTCCCCGTCATGGCGACATCTAGGGGTGGCAACGGGGCGGGTAGGGGCGGGTTTTTGCTCTACCCGCATAAAACCCGCCCCGCCTGACAAAAAACCCACATAAAACCCGCCCCGCCCTACCCACGGGTAGTAAAATGTTAAACCCTAACCCGCCCCGCCCCTACCCGCCCCTATAATTATTAAATCCAACAAATAAAATAAAATTTTAAAAATTATATAACCACCATTTACATACATAACATAAATTAAAGTAAAAATTTATATATGATATAATATTATTAATCATTTTACTAATTATTTTATATATGTTACATATATTATATATTAAAAATATATATATTTATATATATATATTATATATGCCGAGGCGGGTAGGGGCGGGTTTAACCTAAACCCGCCCCGTTAAAACCCGCCCCGGTGCGGGGGCGGGGTGGGTACCCGCGGGTTCGGGTAGTGTTGCCACCCCTAGCGACATCCCAGTTTGAACATGAATAACATCCCGGTTTTTTATCTAACCGTCCGGTCCGGATCGGTTTTTATAAGAGTGTGAATTCGGTAATTCCCCATCATCCCAGTTTGAACTCGAGTAACATTCGATCTAGACATTCAGATTTTGTCTTTGCTTCTACTCTAGTATTTCCCAGGTACACTGGTTTGTAGTTGGTAGGTAGTCTCACTCGAGATTCATTACTCACTAATCAGTAGTCACTAGTTAAGGGAAGAAGAATGCATAGCGATGGGATCTTAGGAACGAAAGCGGGGGCAAGCAAGCAAAGGAAGTGGCTGAAGGGAAGAGAGAGATGGCTTGTGGTGCTTGGCATCATCCTCCATGCCGTTTACATGCTCAGCATCTTCGACATTTATTTCAAGTCTCCCATTGTTCACGGCATGGATCCTGTTACCCCTCGCTTCGCCGCCCCGGCCAAACGCCTAGTCCTTCTCGTTGGTACGTCCAAACCACGCACTCCACCTGTTTGTTCTTTTGTCTCGCTCAATGTTTCGGTTATTTTCCCAGAAGCTGCACTTTTTTCTACTTGCTAGTGCCATTTATATTGATCAAAGGATGCTATAGTGTTGTGAATAAATTTTGTTTCTATATGCTGAGTTTTTATTCTGTCTCCACGAGACAAAATTACAGAGGGATATTTTCTGACCCACTTTTAGTAAGTATAGAACATGCATGAATTTGCTGAACAGAAAAAGAAAACTGTGTCTATGTCTCTATTTCTACAACCAAAAGAGTTTTAGCATCTACTGTCTTTGTTTTTCTGTCTGGGAGACGAAATCTGAATGCAGGCTATACGAAGTTGGGTTCTATTTTAAGTTGTATTGGCGTATTATGAGAATATTTGATTTATTTATTTGTAGATGCTAAAAATTTCATTGCAGCTGATGGTTTGCGTGCTAACAAATTTTGTCAATTGCATTTGCAGTATAACCAAAATTTAAAACCGTTGTGGATGCTATAACAATAATAACTAAGATTTTTTAGGTTAGGTGGTGGTGCTATGGAGTTGTGTCATAACTCATGTTTATCTATAGAGTTGGGTTCTATTTTAACTATTTATTAGCATGTTACGGGAATATTGGATTTACTTATTGGGTGACACTAAAAAATTTATTGCAGCTGATGGTTTGCGTGCTGACAAATTCTTTGAGCCGGATGCAGAAGGGAATTTCAGAGCTCCATTCTTAAGAAATATAATAAAAACACAAGGTCGTTGGGGGGTGTCTCATGCTCGGCCCCCAACAGAGTCGCGGCCTGGGCATGTTGCCATAATTGCTGGATTCTATGAAGATCCCAGTGCAGTTACAAAAGGTGGTTATTATTAGTCCTTCCGATTTGTGATGGCTGGCTCGGTAGCTCTATGGGCTGTGTATGTGCTAAAAGGTTGATATTGTTTGCTGCAGGGTGGAAGGCGAATCCTGTTGAGTTTGATTCCGTGTTTAACAAAAGTCGGCATACGTTTTCTTATGGGAGTCCTGATATAGTTCCAATTTTCTGTGGTGGTTTGCAGCATAGCACCTGGGGTACCTATCCACATGAATATGAAGACTTTGCTACGGGTTTGAAAACGGTTTTTCACTATGGACTTTTACAATTATCAAAGGCGTCTATATGAATAATTATGTTTCATAGATGACTGTATTTCTTAAAGTTCAAAATTGGTGACACTTCCTCTTTGTTTATATTAGTACATAGTCTGAATAATGCATAGTTGAATCGTCTGATTCCTGTAGGCAATTCTAACTATTTCAAATAGGCTTTTGTATATTTTTACTGCATTGATACTAGTTTATGAAATCATTGTCATAGAAGAGGTTCTTTTGAATGTTATAATTTTCTGATGAGAATTACTATTGCAAAAAGCCTATTTGCTATACTAATTATCTTTTTCTCCATTGATACTAGCTTTTGACTTTTTCCTGGCCTAAGTATAGTAGCTTTTTAAAATTCAGAACATTGAATTTGAACCCGAAAATTATTTGACTGTAACTTTTTTAACTATTTCTCCCGATAAAATGGCATAAGCATATAGTCCCTGCTATATTTTGTAAACAATTTGATTGTAGGCTATCTAGTGTAGTTAATGGCAAGTGCTCTAAAGATGCCCGGTCCCATTTGTTCACTGGATTGAGTGTGATTCTAATATAAAAAGAAGGCTTTGAAAATATTGAGAGCTTATGATTTTCTCCACATCTCAAACTGTGGCTCCTGCTTTTTCACATGAATTTGTATTATGAAGATGTGAGGCAAGCTAGTGTGTAATATGGACAATAATTTGTTAGAGATGCTGGCCTTCCAACCTACTTTTGTTGACGAGACATTTCATAAACATGTGTACATCAAGAAACTTGGTTTTCATCTAAATGTCTCAGTTTTATTCCTGTGTTAATTTGAATTGCAAATGATGGGACATATGCATCTGATTTGCTTTTCATGTATTTCTGTTGAGTATTCTTGTTTATGTCCATCTAATTAGGCTATTTGTGTATGTCTGCTGAAAATGTCTGCTCCTATGAAATTTTTGGGGGGTTTATTGTTGGATGCAAATGTGGCTTTGTTTAGTTCTTATAGTACAACTATTTAGAAATTGTTCCTACCTATTTTGAAATATGGGGGCTTATTAAGACTGACTGACTTGAAAAATGTGCAATCAGTTGGTCAAGGTGTTCTCTTGAAGATTTTCTTGTACTTGCTAATTAGAAATTTAAAAATCTTACATGATAGTTTGCTAGGTGGAAAAGTAGTATTAACTATTATATAAATTAGCTTACTGAATCCTTAAATTGATACATTTAACAATTTGGTACTCTTGAATTCTTAACACAGATGCATCATTCCTGGACATGTGGTCTCTTGATCAATTTCGAAGCCTTCTTAACAGGTCCCATGAAGACTCAAAGCTAAAGGGACTTTTGCAGCAGGATAATCTTGTTATATTCCTTCACCTGCTTGGGTGTGACTCTAATGGGCATGCTCATAGGCCCTTCTCCTCCATCTATCTCAACAATGTTAAGGTTGTTGACCATGTAGCTGAAAATGTTTATTCTCTTCTCCAAGATTATTTCAAGGATAATCGTACAACATACATTTTTACAGCAGATCATGGAATGAGTGACAAAGGTGGCAATATTTTTCTATCATATCTCTGTATGGATATTCTTTTCTTCATATCATAAATATATATTAATCCCATTCTCGTTGTTGAAACATGCTGGACCAAGAATTTCACAAAATGATGCCAGTTTACATTCCTGTTAATAGCATTTGAAGTGCCTTAATTCCATTGTAATCATTGAAAGACAGCAACTGTTCTTACGTATTTGTTGGCATACATCCACAATTTTATATGGAAACCAAGGCAGCAAATGATGAGAAAGCTTAGTCTTGATCTAGGTTGCATTAGCCAAATGCCCAAATCATCTTAACTTAGATCCAATCATCTTTTCCTCAATATACCCCATGAGAATCTCATTCTTTCAATGTTGGAGTCAAGTCCATAGCTTGTGATGGATCCCAACATTCCACGACACTCTGCAGTCTTGGTGCACATAAGATGGTTGTGCACTACTCTTTGACTAGTCTGGAAAAACATTGCAGTGATGGCATTCCAGCCATGTCACCCCATTGTAGTGTGGAAAGCTCTGTTACCAATTGATAAGAACCCAATAACACAAAATTATTGATTCCCTCTTTTCCCTGCAATTAGTTTATTATTGATTCCCTCTTTCCATTCTCTCTTAGCAATATATCATGTGTAAAAGGCAATCATTGTGGCACTATGGCTAGAGTTAGTCATTGACTTGTAAATGAAAGAATTCTTTTAATTTTCGATTATTTAAGTTGTTCTTTTGCCTGTATTGCATTTTTGGTTGCTACTTTGAAATAAATATTGCTTTATAAAATCTTTCGTTCTTTATATATTTGCTTTATTTTACTCTTATTCATAGGAAGCCATGGAGATGGGCATCCTACAAACACGGATACTCCCCTTGTTGTATGGGGTGCTGGTGTTAAATATCCGAGACCAATTTCTAGCAGCAACCATTCTGATTGTGGTTTTCGATTTGTTGATGACCATGTCCATGACGCGCCAACACCAACTGAATGGGGCTTGCAAGGGATTGAAAGGGTGGATGTCAACCAAGCTGATATTGCACCACTGATGGTTTTATTCTTTTTGTTTCTCTGATCTTTGTTTGGAGCTTGATATATTTCTCCAACAATTCTTTGATTGCATGTATCTGATGTATTTATTCAATTTTATTTTTTATAACAGTCTACACTACTTGGTCTTCCTTGTCCTGTTAACTCAGTTGGAAGTCTACCCATAGATTATATCGACATGACCAAGGTAGCTTCCGTAATTCCTTAAGCTATTGTGCTTTTGTTTACTGTTTCCATTGGAATATTATGTTACTTAAATTAAGGATTTGCATTGTCATGCTTGTGGTGAAAGAGTAGAAAAGCTGATGTTTCTATACATAGAAGATAATAAGTAGGTCAATGATACAACTAAGATAATATTTATTTATTTATTTTGTTTTCTAGGCTGATGAAGTTGAAGCTGTTCTAGCCAATACAAAGGAAATTCTGAACCAATTTCTTCGCAAATCAGGTAGTGTTTGTTTCTTTGATTTATTGTGGATAACATGAACTATTTTTCATTGAATTGCATCCTTTGAGTCAAGTTAGTGTCACTTAAATGATTATCTAGCCTTTGGACTGGTTTAGTAAAGATTGAGAGGCAAATCAGGAGTAAAATGTTTTATCAGTAAAAGCAAGGGGAACAAAACAATAGAATTCTTGGTTCATTCATTTTGTAATAAAAAATGATCCTTCCTTCTCATGTTGAATGGAAGAATTGTTATTGATGATGGTTTCGTTGACAACTTCAGATATCAAGCAGTCAAATTCTCTATATTTTAAACCATTCAAACCACTGTCTCAATATTCCTCAATATTGGATGAAATTGAGGATCGGATATTGGCTAGAGATTATGATGCTGCAATGGACCTATCTCAAAACCTCAGAAGTTTGGCATTACAAGGACTTCACTATTTCCAAACTTACGACTGGTTGATGCTCATGTCTGTAATCACCCTCGGGTATGTTGGTTGGATGATCTATCTTGTTCTACATGTGCTGCAGTCTTACACTTCACTGCCAGGAACTATTGGAACGGAGCAAGGTGGTCAGAAAAATAATTGCGGAAAAGTAATGTTTGTGTAAGCTTAGCATTTCCTAAAGTCACTTTTGGTTGTCATAAATTATGGTTAGTTTCATGTGACATTAAGTTGAGCTAAATAGAGATATTATGAAAACATACATGGTAACATAATGCTTATGAATCACACATTACTAAAATTCTTATTCATAGATAATTTCATTTTTCTTTAATGCCATCAATTAAATAAATTGAATATCTTTTTTTTTTTTTTTTTCTGTTGCAGATATATCTATTTGGATCTATAGTGATAGCAATCCTTTGTTTGCTGTTATTACTTGAGCACTCTCCGCCTCTTTACCATGCATACATGATAATGACGTCATTTCTATGGGTCCAAATATTTAGTGAATACCAGTTTATTAAAGCATTATGGAAGCTGTTATCTGGAAGAAGGAATTATATTATCGTTAAGCTTCTTGCCACAACTGCTGTCTCAATTTTTATTCTCGAGTTCCTGGTATGTATATTTGCCATAATGTTATCTGACCATTGATGGTTCTAATTCATCTGATAAGAATTATTTACATAACTTGGCAGGTTAATAGCTTCACTGAGAGGAAGCTTTATACCTGGTGTTTTTTAATTACCGGTGTTACAGCTTCTATCTATCTCTTTAAGATAGTTCCGTGGAGATCTGGTATACCGATATTTGTTTGCATTGCATGTTGGTTTCTCTCTATCTTCACATTGATGCCAGCAGAAATTCCTGACAATAATCAATTAGTGTAAGCCACTTCCACCTAATATATCCTTTTCATAATAATGTAAACAAATGTCAAATGTTAATGCATGAAAATGGTAGGCATAAAGAACCCACTGAATCCGAGTCACAAACTATATAGCCTTCAAAACTATTGACTTTGAGAGTGATACTTAACTTTTCCCATTCCATTTTCATTGTTCATGTCACATACTCATGGAAGCAGATCCTGTCTCAAAAAATTGACAGTGTCAATTGGAAGATTTGGGACATTAAATTCATTTAAAATAAATTAACGGCCAAAAACACAATAACGTTTTTTACACTTTTTTTTTTTAGAAAAAAGAATAGGTTCATCCCTTTCGTTCTCTCTTTTGTCTTTTTCATGTCTTTGTCATTGAACTCATGTTTGAAAATGTTACTTTCTGCTCTTTTCTTTTTCTTTTTTTTTTTTTACTTTGACCATGATGCCTCTGAGATATTTTCCTAATCTGATTATTTTACTTTCACTTTTCACTTCTTGCATTTATCACTTCTGATATCTTTTTGTACCTTTTTTTTTTCTTTAGGCAAATGCTTTTCTATTTGCTTATTTTCTTTCCTTGCATCATTTCCAACACAGCAAAATCCTATTAACTCTGTTGAATGTGTCGAATATTTTATTTGCAGAGTTGTTAGTGGGGCCATCATAATCATTATAGGAATAGGTGCAAGGTGGCTTGATCTACATGCTGGTGGGAATAAGTATTGGCTAAGTATATGCAATTATGAGTTGAAAAGTCACAAATTTTCTTCTCTATTTTATTTACAGGTGCATATCACTATTTCTCTGGTACTGGTTTTGTAGGTATAATTATATGTTTATAGCTGTTCATTGATAATCATTTCTTGTCCATCACTAGGCTCTGTTGGTCGCGTTATCTTCAGTCATGGTGTATTTATCAACAACTCACAGAACTGAAAAACGGGAGTTGCTTGCAGTGCACCAGTTGATAAATTGGTCAGTTGCCGGTATAGCTTTCATTCATCTTCCTTTCATGATATCCTACTAATCATATTCATTTTTTTAAGCTCGTGTCATCTTTGTTGTGTATTTTCATTTTTGGTTTCCGACTTAAATTACTCTGCGCCTTGCATGTCAATATTATGTTCTGTTTGGTTCTCTACATGTGCTATGGATGGTAACTTTTTATTTTTTAATTTTCTTCGTTCCTTTAACTGAAACATTGATTAAATTGTTCTTGCTTGTTAGTCATTACATTTCTACATTTTTTTCAGTTCCTTTTTCTTTCTTGCATGGCATTTTTCTACATTTAGAGTTATCTTGTTTGCTAAGAGATTGTTTCTCATTTTGCTATTCCAAGTAAAAAATTCTGGAAATATGAAACACAAGAATTGAAAATAGGAACCAAACAAGCCTTAATTATTTTAACATATCAATATTTATGACTTTGTTTTTCTTTCCCTTCTCTGTAGAAAGTAAAATTTATTTGGTGTATTCTCCAGTATCTAGTATAAATTGACCTATTGACTTGGGAGAATTCATTGTGTTTCAACCTACAACCCTTTCTTTTTATATTCATTGTCTATTACTTGTAAAGTTTTAAATCCATATTTATTTTCACATTTCTGACTATAAGTTTATACTTCATCACTTAATATATATATATATATATATAAGGATCAAACTCTATCCTTAAGTACTGGCCTTCAAAATAGATATTTTGATCCACCATTTTTAATATTATAATTTTTCTTCTCTCGTATATTATATAATAGATTTGATTTTGATGTACTATTAGTGTAAAAGGTTCTTAGACAGTCATCCAATCATTGTAACATCATTAAAAATATCTGGCTCTTAAATATCTACCTATTGAGTCAAATGTGTGATAGTGTCTAATTGTTTGACTCTGTTTAACATTTATTTTATTTCTGTTATATAAATTTGATACACCCTTGTAATTAAATGATTTTTGAATGTTATTTTTGAATTGGAATGTTAATACTGTTATTTTATGGAATGAACTATAATTTTTATTGTCTTGATATTAAACATTAACTATCATTGTTCCTCAGATTTCAATATTATTTGATGATGAATATATGCATTTGTATATAAATACTTACATACTATTGATATTGTGCCATAAACAAGAATTTGTGCATTTAAAGTCTTTGTTTTTATTCTTTTATGATATAAGTTACTTGAATACTATGAATGCTGTTTCTCCCTTGGCTTGTTGGCTTATCATGAGAAGTGTCTTTCCTCCACCTCATATTTTTGATAAAGGGAAAAAAATAAATAAATAATAGATGAATGTAAAACTCATCACCATGTACAATAGTTATATTGATCTATTATCTCTTTCTAATATACCCCATATTCATTTTTTCCGGATTTGTATTCTGTTCATTTGCCAATTACACACCTGTACTTGTATTTGTCTAGGTTTTTGTCAAAAAAAAAAATCGAACTTTATATCATCCCTCTTTCAATAAATCAATTATGAATTGGAATGGGAATTTGAAGATATTTATTATGGGAATTATGAATTGGTCAGTAGGATTAATTTTTACATTCTTTATCATTTTATTAGCTATATTTATTATATTCCTGCTTTCTTCTAAATGACTTGTTAATGAAGTAATTTATGTTGGATGTTCAAATAGACTGATATTTGGCCCTTTCTTTTTTAGGTATTTCCATGATACTCCCACTGTTCTCAGAAAATAGCCTCTTGTCCCGACTTACTTCCATATTTCTTGGCTTTGCCCCTCCATTCCTCCTCCTATCCATTGGGTAGTGTCTCATTCACTGACTTTTTGTGTCACCTGTTTTTTAATCAGCTTGTTATATATATATATATATATATATATTTCACTCGTTTTTTATTTGAAATGTATGCAGATATGAAGCTATATTCTATGCAGCTCTTGCACTAGTACTTATGGCATGGATACTCTTTGAAAATACACTTCTTAACTTCAATATTGTTAATACATCATTGGACAACAATAAAAAAGTTAAGAACAATCTCATCCTTGGACTTGAAAACAGATCTATGCAGCTGTCTGATGTGAGAATTCCTTTGGTTTTTGTAAGTCTGATTGCCTCCTTTATTTTATTTTCTTCATAACTTGATTAATTTGAATATATATGTTAGAAAAGATCAAGTTATCCTGGTAATCAGTGTAGCTTCATCAGCTGTTTCACTAAACAACATTTTGTTACTGTAATGATTTTGAAAGTTTGGTATTAGATTAGAAGTTCATATCAAATAAGTTATTTCCAAAAAATTTCAAATTAATCTAAAGTCATTTGGTATATTTTTTATATGCATCAAAATCATTATATATTTATAAAATGCACAAAAATATCTGTTTGATCAGATATTATTGCTAGGAAAGTTATTTTAAGATTTACCAGTATCTTCACAACAGTTCAGTATAGCATTTATTTATTTTAGTTTTGATTAAAGAAGGATATTATGAAGATAAAGACGGGAATGATGTAAAGCAATAAGAGGTCAATATGAATAAATCCTTTTACTAAATAAAAATAAAATGAAAAAGAAATATCAATGCTTTAGTAAATTGCAATAAGTGACACAATCCTTATAACCTCATTTTGATGCCTTTGATTAACCCACTCACCAGTCACCACTGTTTTCAAAACCAAACCACTAGTTGTGTTTGTTTCAACTTTTTCTTACAAAAAAAAGCTCCAATGTTTTTAACTAAAACTTTAGACAGTTCTGTTTTGTATTTTCATATTTCTGGTCTGTTATTTATTACAAGTTTATATTAGTAACTTATATTAAGAAAGTATTTTTTTTTTTTTTTGCTTTTAAAAAAAAAGAAGCTTAAACTTATTTTTGAACCATTCTTCACTAAGGTGAACAGCAAATCCATTTTTATCCTTGTGATAGAGCTAACTAACCCTATTATAGCCTTCTCAAATTTCATCTTGAAATAGACCACAAAGTATACATGAAAACAAAACTACTTTATAATGCAGATGGTTTTATTCAACATTGCCTTCTTTGGAACGGGAAACTTTGCAAGTATTGCAAGTTTTGAGATTTCATCAGTCTATCGGTTTATTACTATATTCAGTGTAAGTGAAAGTTGTACTATTTTGATATATAATTTCCATAGTTGCAATCAGCTTTTAAATGATAATGTTTTCTTCCTGTTGCAGCCATTTCTGATGGCAGCGCTACTTATCTTCAAGTTATTTATACCTTTCATGCTTGTGATGTAAGTGTACTTGCGAATTTCCTGGTGACCCTATTTGTTATTGTTCAATAGTATTTCTTCTTTGAGAATCACCTAAAGTCAATGATGGGAATGTCCTTTTCTGTCTGAAGATGAATATCATGAAATGATACATCATTACATGGACTTCCAAAGATGTAATTTTAAAATTGCTTGCCACTGTGTTTCTAAAAAAATAAAATAACAAGGCAACGAGTTCTATCAGTTAGTAGATTTATTCATCATCTCTTCGGCCTTGTTCTGATTGATAATAAGGGATGAAAAGGAAGGGAATTGAATGGATTTGTAATAATGAAGCACTGCTATTTGGATTCTTAAAAATTAGGATGGATTCGAATGGAAACCAGAAGTTACAATGATTGTGATTCCAAGCATTCCATTTACTTCCACATGAGCTTCTAAACAATCCGTTGAAAACCTTTCTTCCGTTCCTGATGGGAACTATATTCGATTTCATTAGATACCATTTCTTTCCACTTATGAAATGAAGAACTGATTGCTACTCATCAGATGGGTCACAAATTGTTTCACTTTGTGCCATCTTGATGCTTTTGAATCCTTTTGTTTTATTGTCCATCTTATGTTATTTGTAATGGACAAAACTGCAGATGTGTATTCAGTGCGATAACCAAATTGAATGAAGTTCCAAGGTTGGGATGCTATTTTCTTGTCATATTATTCTCAGACGTGATGACCATTCACTTTTTCTTCCTGGTAAGCTCATTTTATTCTTTATATTTCATTGTGTCAATGGTCTTCTAGAATTGTTGTTATAACATAATTCGAGTCATAATACTTGTATATGTGTGCCTTCTGATCATGATAATAAATACAGGCAATCAAGTTTACAGTTAAAATGACCTTTCTTCCTTGTCTGTGAAAATGATATCTATAATTTTCTCCCATTTTATGTTGATGTTCTATTTTGTTATCTATTAATGTTTAGAGATATGAAATGAAACCTTTATTTGTGTTTTAATACGCTTTGTTGAAAAATAAGGTCTGAAAGATATGAAAGGATACTGTTCAGAAAATATAAATAAATAAAGATAAAAATATTAACTATATGAATCACTTGGGAATGAAGAACATATAACTTCTATCTAAATTTTTAGAGGAAAGAACATTTAATTATAGTTGTCATTTAATAAGTTAGTGAAGAACATATAACTCACTATTTATGGTCATTTTTTAATATATTTTGTCACAATTTAGGAAACTGCGAGAGTAATTATTTTGGACTCCACTATTAAAGCAATAAATATAAATATATATAAATATTTGACAATGAATCAGATTGCAATATATAATGCTAAATGAGTCATGTATAATCTGGGTATCTAATATTTATTTATCCATCAAAGGTATGGATATCTGTTATATCTGTCCAAGTTCTACTATGCTTGTTTAATCCAAGTGCTGCTTACTGTTAGCGTGAAATGATCGTGGACGTTATTGACTCTTGTTCTTTGATCAATGAAAGTACTGTTTATGGATTAAATCCCCAATTCTTAACCTTAAAGTGTGATGTTAAAGTGAAATTTGCCACATATATATTATATATATTTGAGGGCATATACCGAGTGTGTTTGGTGACAGGTTCGGAATACGGGAAGTTGGATGGAGATTGGTAATAGCATCAGTCATTTTGGTATCATGAGTGCCCAAGTTGTTTTTGTTCTTTTACTATTTGCTCTCACAAATACCTTCACCAAGGACATCCAATGTAACACAGCAGCAAAATCCGCGCGTGCACAGAAGGCAAATTAGTTTGCATCTGAGAGACATATTTGGCACTAAAAATGAGCTCTACCATAACATCATGGCAATCAGACTATGCATTTTTGTTGGTGGCTTCGACTGAAATTATAATCACCCTGGTTTTGTGCCGATCTCTGGTAGCTTTTGTTTTCCATGTGAGGTCCTGAGTTGTACGGGTGATCCCGGTGCTTACTGACCTTAATGCAACTGGAGCTGGAATTTGGTGTGTTAACTGATCTGTCTCAATTTTTATTTTTGGTTCAATGTTTGAGTCCCTCCTAACTATATGGTTCAAAGTTGCGATTGAGGGACAGTTTTGGGAAACTCATGCAAAAGTTATCAAAGAATTTCTGCTTTGCCATGAAATGGAATCAAGAACTCGTCGATTGTTTTTATTATTTGGATTCTGATTTACATCCTGCACCTTGGTATTTGAGTTCATAGAGCTGAGCGCAATTCAGGTCTGGATTGTTAATTACAACTGAAAGGGGAAGGATATTATTTGTTTGGCCTGTGAACATTTATTTTGTAAGAGTGTAGCAATGTGAAATATTCAATCGTTTTTGTTCTACTCTACTTTTTGGGACCTCAATCCCAGTTTAAGTAATATTCATACACACTGATATCTAGTGATGATTTCGTAATAATGTATGACTAGATTTACACCGCGCAAAAATGTAAGAATGAAAATGAGAATATTCATTTTCTTAAAAATTAAAGTAAAATTGTTTAGTCTAATTTTAAAAATATATTAATAAATATTGTGTTAGATACAAATATTTTTACATATCTTGTATAAGCTCAAAATATTATGTGTTTGATTCTTTTCAAATATTGATCTAAAAATAATTTTCTATATAATTAAGACTATTTTGTGAACACAAATTCATCTATACTAGTTGATTACATGTAAATGTGACTCCATTAAAAGTATTTGCATCTATTTTAATATTTGGATATACAAATATATATACGAATTGTTTAGCCATTTTTACACGGTAAATTATGAATAACCTTCCCTTTATAGGAGTGTGGCATTAACAATTCGCATGAAACACTTGCGCTATATCACTACCTATCATTTCTTACTAAGAACGTGTCTAGGGGTGCACATGGGCCGGGTGAAGCCGGGTTTGATGTGACTCAGACCCGACTCGAAATATACACCGGGTCTATTTATTAGACCCGAATCCGACCCTAGACCCGATGAAACCAATACACTTTCGGGCCACAATTATACCGGGTGAAAACCAGACCGTTAACATTACATTACGTTGATACATTCTTGTAAGCTAGCATATAAAAATATCCAAATTTTCAAGACTCCAACCATTATTTAACATGGTAAAATTCACTTAGAAGAATATAAAAAGAACCAACCCTTCTTTAAAATTAAAGCATAACCACAATCAATACTAAAGCAAAACCACAATCCATACTAATATTGTCTAATAATACCAAATATTTAAATCAATACAAATAACACAATATTATGCATTAGTCTAAAGTCTTATGCATTCTAAACATAAAACATTAACTTATAGTCTTATAATGACTAATAAAACAAAATATTAAGGTTTACAATACTTAAATTCCACATAAGAATAGTCATGATCCATCACTAATAACACAAAATATTAATTGTGTATGATGATCGGGCCACCGGGCCGACTTCGGGTGACCCGAGCTATGGCCCGAACCCGACCCGAAATAATGACCGGGTCTATTTTTGAGACCCTTACCCAGCCCTAAATCCGATAAAATCACACCAAATTAGCCCCTAAAGTGTTCGGAACCAGGCCGGGCCTTCGGGCCGGGCCGGATCTATGCACCCCTAAACGTGTCAAATGCATGCTTTTATCGTGAACAAATTTTCATTCCTTTCTTAATAGTGACTTGTGAAATGCTTTTTTAAGTTGTGAATTATGGATATGCGAAATGCATGGATTTGTCGTGCAAATTTAATTTCTAGGTCTTATCTCACATGGATGTGTTGTGAAATGATTCGAAAATCCATCCCCCGTCACCTTATTGCCAAAATCTATCAGTTGTGTATTTTTGCAACTATTTTCGAATTTGCATGTTGTTGAAAATAATTAATTTTATTTTTCATTTAAATAAGAAAACCATCATTTGCTTATTTGAGCTATTTTTCACATAAAATTTCAATGAGTGAACTTACAGGCGTGGAAAGTGGTAACAAGAAAATTAGGAACGATGAGGATGACATTTTGAAAAGAAATATGTAAGTGAAAAATAAAGGATATTAGATTTTTGATGAAAATTAAAGAATTTTTTCTTCAAACCTTTATTTAAGAAAAAAAAGATACAAATCATAAAAATATAAATATTTAATTAGTTATACAATATTAACTTTTATGAAAAATAAAGAATATTTTTGTCAAATACAAATACAAATACAAATACAAATACGTATATTTAACTTGGAATTTTATCTCTACAAGAAAATTTCTGTTTTTTATTTAAAATATATTTTATTATCAATGTATCCAAATTAAACTTATAAAATAATAGTATAATAATTTAATTATAAAAATAATATATTAAATGTAATTATGTAATGAAAATGACTTGTATAATGTGTTAGTTACTTGTTGTATTTAGTTTACTAATATATATATATATATATATATATATATATATAGATATATATATATATATATAATAATAATAATAATAATAATAATAATAATAATAATTCTCTAGTTGAATCTTCTAATAAATTCAATTCATAGAAAATTTAAAAATTATATTTTGTTATAATAATTAACAAGACGCTTTCTTTGATTGTAAGAAGCTTATGATAAATAAATAATGCGGCACACATACTGTTAACGAGAAGATCTAACAAATTCCAGCTTGGTTCGACAAGAGAGAGCCCCAATTTAGTCATTTTGGTTATTTATTCCATTTCTAGTGTCTAATACACTGTACGCGTCACAATGCCAGTTACTCACCAGCACTTCCATTGCACTTGCAAGAACATGACTTTCCCGAAAACACCCTGGCATGGCACACAAATGGGTCCCCACTCCCACCTCCGGTGCACCCATACATGCCTTAAAGCACGCATCCCGTGATTAGTGCTTCACAATGGTGGCGCGTGTACTCTCCTCAAAAACCCTCACTTCATTTATCCGCTTTTAACTCTCACTTAAGTCTTTACTCGACTGTTGGCTGCTCACACATTTTACTAACAGACACTCTATCTATCTCATCCTCTTCTCTCTATTTAGATCTTCATACATTCCTTATTTTCTCTAACACAACCAAACTTGAAGTTTTCTATAATCAACTCAATGTTGCTTCTAAATCCAGCTTTTTTCTTCATTGTAGTGTCCCTCTTTTTGGGCACATTAGAGTCCAGACTAACTCTGGACTACTACGCCAAGACATGTCCTAAGTTCAGTCAGATCATCCAGGATACCATCACCAACAAGCAGATCGCCAGTCCCACCACCGCCGGCGCCACCATCCGCCTTTTCCTCCACGACTGCCTCCCCAACGGCTGCGACGCCTCCGTCCTCATTTCATCCACCTCCTTCAACAAAGCCGAGCGCGACAACGAAATCAACCTCTCCCTCCCCGGCGACGGCTTCGACGCCATCGTCCGGGCCAAAACCGCTCTCGAGCTCGCCTGCCCAAACACCGTCTCCTGCGCCGACATCCTCGCAGTCGCCACCCGCGACCTCGTCACCATGGCCGGCGGCCCTTACTACCCCGTCTACCTCGGCCGCCGCGACGGCCGCGTGTCCAGATCCTCCGACGTCGACGGCAACCTCCCTAAGCCAACAATGCCGATGTCTCAAATCATCGAGATCTTCGCGAAGAGAGGATTCTCCGTTGAAGAAATGGTGGCTCTCAGCGGAGCTCACACCATCGGATTCTCTCACTGTAACCAAATCAGCAACGATCTCTATAATTACAGCAAGTTATCGAACTACGACCCTCGGTACAACCCTCGCTTCGCGCAAGGGTTGCAGAAGGCGTGCTCCGATTACCAGAAGAACCCGACGCTGTCGGTGTTCAATGACATAATGACACCCAATAAGTTCGATAACGTTTACTTCCAGAACCTTCCGAAGGGGTTAGGGGTTCTGAAGTCGGACCGTGGCCTCTTCGGGGACCCAAGAACGAAGCCTTTTGTTGAGACGTTCGCTGCTGATGAGACCAAGTTCTTCAAAGCTTTTGCCAGTGCCATGCAGAAGCTCAGCCTTGTTGGGATCCAAACGGGCAGGAAGGGTGAGATCAGGCGCAGGTGTGACCAGATTAATTAGTTCATTTTTATTTTATTCTTTTTCAATCTTCATAGACCGGTCAATTAGTGGGGGAAATAGTTGCTTTCATTTTGGATCATAAGAAGGTTAATTTTCTCTCTTGGGTTTTGTGACAACATAAGATAGTAATGTTTATAAGGTTCATGATAATTTATTATACTACTTCCCCAGCACCCCATTTCTCTACCTCTTTGAATTTGTAAGCTAAAGTATGTGCAGAGTTAGTTTGGGGGTTTGTGTGGCCTTTTCGCAAAATTTCTCTGTTATTGCCATGATAGACGGAGTCTGATTTAAGTGTTATAAAAAAAAGTATAATGATAATAAAAGCTCTTATTTTTTCTCTAGCATGTTGATTTCGGTGCAAGAGTTTACTAGTTTATTCATTTATTCGGGGTTATTGATAGCTCTGAGCTGTCATTCATGCATGGAAGTGCTGAAGTTTTGGGGAACACCAAGGATTGTTAGGTTTAAAAATTGGATTTGAAAAACAAATGAAGAAGAATTTATCAAGACAATATTAAAATGCAGAAGATGCCTCTGATTTGAATTACGTGCCTTTCATGGTGCTGATTAGATTGCCTTTGTCGATGGTAGTTGTCTTGAAAAGAGCTGATTTGGAAGCCCATGCACATGGATGCACATTTCTTTTATCATTTACTTTTTATAATCATTAAGACGAACGATCATCTTGTTTATGTAAATATAGAAAGATGCTTTGATTTGAAGTTCGGCGCATCTTCATTCCAGCACGAAGACAAGCTAGCACAGAGACAGGGTTTTGATTTTCGAATTCTGATTAATGGATCAAAACTGATGAGTGTTTTCCAGCTGGACTAACACACATTATTTTGTGATCGTGGGACAGGGGGCAGAGTCATGAATCAATATTAAGGCTTTTTAACAACACTTCACGGCCAGCATCTTTTTAATTTTTATGATTGAACTGAGTCTGGTAGTTTAAATTTGCAATGTAATGCAATTCATTGTTTTATCTAGGATTCTTTTCAACTGTGACCTGGTTAAGTGACCTAACAGAAAAGTAAGAAAAATGCATTACAGAGAGTCTACTAGGAGATGTAACTCCAAAATTCCACATACATAGACATTTGTCGGCGATTATCTTCTCCATAGTGTAAATAATTTAAAGGGTAATGGCCACAACAAACTAAAGCTATGGGTTGTCTAGTCTAGGTTTTTCCATTTGTCTTTGTTTTTCCATTTGTCTAGTTTTTCCCGAGTTAATACCCGTTATACCCCAAGGCTATGTTTGGTTATGTTTGGATGATGTACCTAAGACAAAAATGCAGAGACGAAAATATAAAGACTGAGAGATAGAAACACCATCTCTAATATTTTTATGTTTCTGTATTATATTTGAAAACAGTGGATAAAAACTTGTCAAATATCTTTGTTTTGTGTTTGAAAAGATATATATAATTAATTAATACATAATAAAAAATATTATATACTTTTTTTTTTAAATTGAAATATTTTTTTGATCAAATTCCATCTTCTAATAAAAGAAAATCCTTCCCTGCATTCTCTTGATTTTTTCGATCAAATTTTAGCTAATTCAAGAAGAAGAAGAGAAAGAGAAAGAGAAAGAAGAAATGACATAAATTAAACGAGCTTCTTTTTTTTTTTATTGGTTGCGCAGTTGCAGAATGAAGGAGAAGGTGAAGCTAGGGTTTTAATAAATGAAAGACAAATTTTTGTATTTGCAAAATATATTACGGATTAAAAAAAAATTATTAAAATGGTTTTTAAATTCTGTATCCCCATATATCTTAAGTTGAGACTGATACAAAAATTTAACCAAAAAATATATACAGATGTGTATTTTGTCCTTATCTTCTAAACCAAACATATTACAAAATATATTATTATCCTTTATCTTTATATTTAAAGTGCATCCAAATACAACCTAAAAGAGTTAGCTTAGGAAAGTGGAGTTAATTTTGGTCAAGTTTTATGTGCATTGTCAGAAATTTGACTAGAATTAAGGATCCCTCCCCCTTTCTTTCTTTCTTTTTTTTTTATATACAGAATTATTATTATTATTATTATTATTATTATTAGAAATTGAATTTAAGAATATATATATTACAGAATTATTATTATTGTTAAAAATTTAGGAATATATGTTTAAATAATAGTTAGAAATATATATGTTTAGATTTAGTTAGTAAACATTTTAACCAATGATAATGTTTGAATTAGACTAATGTGATAGATTAGTAAATAATATATGTTTAGAATTTTTTGTAATAATTTTAGAAATTATAATTAATTAACTTTAGAGTTACTTAATTGTTGTATAATTTTTTGTAATAATTTTTAGAATTATGATTAATAATTAGGTTTTGTAAAATATAATATATTTTTACTTCGATAATAATTATTTGTTTATTGTTAGATATTTAATTGACATAAATATATTATTGTAGTTGAGGTTTTAATAAAGTGGAACATTATTAGTTAAATAAGAATTGGATTTATTTATTAGTTATTATTAATAGTAAGTGAGTATTTATTATTAGTGATATAGGGATTATTACCCAGTAAATTATCTATGACTAAATAAATAAAGATTTAATTATTTTGTTGGTTCCTATAATTTCGTAAAATTTTTAATTAGATCCCTATATTTTTTTTTAATTGAGTTCTTGCACAAATTTTTTTTTTAAATTGAGTCCCTACACTTTTTTTTCCCTTTTTTTTGAGTCTCTGCATTTTTTTTTGTTGGGTCCCTATATAATTAAGCCAATTACTACTAAGAAGGACCTAATTGAAAAAAAAATTGGTGTAGAGACCCAATTAAAAGGAAAAAGGTATAGGGACCTAATTGAAAATTTTACAAAACTATAGGACCAACAGAATAATTAAACCACAAATAAATAATTATATAAGAAACAATTCAATGCTCACTTTAGGAAACAGTATGACTAAAATATTTAATATGTATAATAATATTATAATTTTTAAAAATTAAAAAGCATTGGAAATAATTTCTAAGATTATTAATTAAATTTAGAAGTTAAATTATTATTATTCTAGAGTTTAGTAAATTGGATTTAGTAAAATTATTTATTTTTTGGTATTTTTAATAATTAATGATAGCTGTTAATAGGTATTTAATTAATATGTTTTGTGTAGTTAATTGTGGAAATTTTTTAATAATGATAGTTAATTAATTGGTAGATTAGTTGTATTTATGCATACATGATAGTTACTAAATTAGCTAATATAAAGTCGCAAATGTTAGAATACTTAGATAAAATGTAAAATATATAAATTTACTGAGCATTACTGACGGCATTTACTACAGCTGTATCCCTCGGCCCCACATCGCCTAGGACCACGTAATATTCGTGTGTCCATCTCATTCAAGAAACGCGTCATTCTTGGACAACCTTTGACAACTCGTCTCAGGAACGGATTCGGTACGAATCGATGCCCATTGTAAGTAGGTCATGTAGTAGGATTTTTCAGTGGCCTAAATCTAACTCGGTAAACCCTTTGAACTTGATCCATCTTATAGACATCATGAACATACACTTGCCAATCTAGCCGTTGATTTGCACAACATGCAAACACATGTCGACAAGAAATTCAGTCCTCCTGAAACTCACCACAGTCACATCGTTGTCGGTGGAGATCGACGGCATATTCCATTCCACTTGGCATCTCACGCACTTCAAAGACCGCATTCTACCTATCGAAGCAATTAACCTGAATGTTTCTTGATGCAAGTTGATTTGCATGCAATTTTGAGGTCACAAGCTAAGAAAAAACATGTTTAGCATTAATCCGAGCATCCGCCTCAGCTCTTTTTTGGGTGAACAACTCGTTAAACCTGTAGAATGTTGCTTTGACAAGTACAGTGATAGAAAAATTGCGTATACCCTTCAAAACTGAGTTGATGCATTCTACTAGGTTCGTAGTCATGTGACCCATCGGTAACCACCATCGAATGCCAACACATACTGTTTGCGGGGATTCCGTTTAACCAGTTAGTATAAATCTCGTCCCGTTTTCGTAAACGCTGCTAACGCAATTATTACTCACGAATCGTCCTCGAATATCTTGCGCAATAAGAAAAATCGAAGAGAAAAAAATAGATAAGAAACACTATTTTAAAGGTAACTCTATGAATAATGAACTTCGAATTACTCAATGTTACCTATATTGACGACAAGTTTTTTCAAGTACGGTGCCTTGAACTTTCTCAAAAAATTCGACTCTATATGCCTGATGCAAAACATGTGAAAAGCTCTAGGAAGCAACCAAGCTCCGTTATTGCGGGCCACAACTGCATTGATGGATTCATGTCGGCCAGAGATCAGTCCCACACCATCCCGAGTCACCACATGCTATCACAGGTTACTAAGAAAAAAGTGTCATGCATCAGAAGTCTCTCCCTCCACAATAACAAAAGTAATTGAGACGATATTGTTGTTACTATTCTGTGAAACTACAACCAACAGACAACCCTTATACTTTCCGTACAAGTGAGTCCCATCCACCTGGACAACTGGTTTACAATATTTGAATGCTCTAATACAGGGGTAATAACTCTAGGAGACTCGATGCAATACCCGAATATCAGTTACCAAGTCATCGCCTTGATATGCAGGCATAGTCTCAAAATGGATTACTGCTGATAGCTCCTTATGACACATGGCCTCAAATCATATGGGCAAAGCTTCGTACGATGCTTCCCAACCTCCAAATATTTTTTCTACTAACTTTTGCTTAGCCAACCATGCTTTCGGATAGCTGATGGTGTAATTGAACTTCGATTGCACTTTTGCAATAACTGATTTCACCTTTATCAAGTGGTCAGTCTCAACCAACGGCTTTATTGCTTCTGCAATTGTGTTTGAATCCAGTTTCGAATGATCCTGAGAAATGGTGGCTATGGTATAAGTGTGACTACTATTATATCTCCTTATAACCCAAGAGTACTTTCTGCTAATCATGCTAACCCTGATCAGCCAATCACAACCTGACCCATATTGTGTACACTTGGCATAAAATGTCAATGGCTCTGACTCATACATCCGGTAGTCTACGCCTCTTTGGATGGTATAATTTTTCATCGCCATAATAACAGCTTCCCTGGAACTGAATTTCATTTCCACGGCAAATTCACCATCTGTGACAATAGGAATTTCTACCACGACGACAGCCATACGATAAATATTTAATACACAAATATTTAATAAGTGAAATTAAAAGTAAATCAATATTCACTACATCAATATTAATATAAATAAACTTTACATCAAGTTATTATCTCAATTTTAATAAAATAAAAACATAAACACATAAATAAATACTAATTAATATTTAACTAAATCAATAACTAACTAAAAAGATTATTATCTTAAATTTAACTAAATAAACACAAACAAATGCTAATTAAGTATATTTTTACATGTCACGTAACTATTTGGTCCATTGATCAATATAAATTATTACAAAATTCTAATCCTTCGTATAAATATAGGCAATTACGTACTTGCATTCATATATTCCAGAAACTCCGGAGAATGCATGGTTTCCAAATCCAAAATTCGCATGAAAGATGGCTCCTCAAACGGATGTTTGTTTGCGAGTGCATTTGCCACATCTGTCACATTTGGATCCCTAGTGTCGTCGCCTTGATCTTCGTCTCCGTCTGAACCGACAACTTCGTAATTGCTTTCAAACTCTTCCTCACTGTCACTATTGTAATCTTCTCGTTCAATAATTCGGTCGGCTTTAGATTGTTCGAACTCAATATACAACTCAATGAACGATATCTAAGTGCAACTTTCAGTGTACATTAAAAACATCTCTTGCATGCTCGCTTCATTAGTTACATATTTGGTTTGAAATTGAACAAATCCACCAAATACTGGTATAGAATATCTATATAAAACACATGACATTTTCTTGACATTTCAGAATCTATCTTCTCACAAATCACACATTTTAGTTCTTCGAATGAGATTGTGAATGAAATAACAATATCTAACGGATTTTCACAAATAAATTTTATTCCTTCAGATATTTGTAACAAAATCTGACTGAAATAATATCTTTTAATAGGACTCTATCGTCCATTTTTCTTACTCACGTGAATATAAATTTCACTATCAATTTTTTTTACTTCATACGAAATAACAGAGATAGAGGAGCTGAAAGAAGAAGAAGAAGCAAAAGGACAGGAAATCTGAGAACTCATATACGAGTTACACACCTTTATATATAGAAAATCGGACCACCGATTAACTACGCCAAAATTCAAATTTTTTCTCCCACACATCAAAACATGTCTTTATATATAGAAATATAATAATTACTTTTTAATATGTACATTATTTTTTATTTTAAAAATTATAAATTAAATAGAAAAATCCAATTATCAAAATATTTTAAACCAAAAATGATTACCAAAGGGCCAGCGTGGACCATGGTCTCGCAAAAAAAATTCAACCTTATATTTATATGTATTAAATTGTTAATTATTTATTTTAAATTTTTTATTAAACATATTTTTAGTATATATTTATATAATAATTTTATAGATACTAATAAGTTCACTAAATAAAAAAATAACTAAAAATATTATAGAATTAACATTAATTACAACAATTTGGCTATTCAAATGTTAAAGTTTTTGGTTCCCTACTCACTATTTATGTGATAAATTGTTAACCTTTTTTCTACATATATGGAGGCAGGATTTTGTGAGTTCGTATTTCGACATAAACTACAGTAAGTAAACTCTGGCTCATTTTTTTGGACATACAAAATTTGTGTGTGTTGTGTGTTGTTATAGAGAATGAGAGTGT
Organism: Arachis ipaensis; assembly: GCF_059453495.1. Classification (NCBI taxonomy): domain Eukaryota; kingdom Viridiplantae; phylum Streptophyta; class Magnoliopsida; order Fabales; family Fabaceae; genus Arachis; species Arachis ipaensis. Next base: position 141,077,393 of record NC_142441.1, on the reverse strand, counting down.
TAGATAAAAATGTGGGATAATTTTTTTTAAAATATAGGGTAAAAAAATCAGACCATCTAATTTGTTGGTTAAAAAAAATTAAGTCCACTAATCAGACGATCCGATTATATTCTTAAATTTCTAACAATAATAATAATTCTAAAATATAAAAAAATTTTAAAAATAAACTTACATAATCAAAATGGCAGAGATAATTCATAATATGAAGTTCAGGACGATCAATATCTTTATATTTTTGTTTCTTTGGCATTGTAGTTTTTTTTAATTGAAGAAGAAGTAGTTAAACTGGAAAAGAAGAAGAAGAGAGAAGAGACTGCTGGGTGGGTTCAAGAAAAAAAGTGACTTCGAAGGGAGATAGTGGGTTCAGAAAAGGGCATGTTGGTATAAGGAACACCGCTGTGAGGAACAAAGCATGCGCGACATGTGGCCGGAAGTGTGCCCTTAAAATCAGACCGTCCGATTTATTCTTCGTTGACACCACATCTGAGTAAAGCTCGTATGCACTCCATAATATCGTCCTACTCCATTCCCCTTTCCATATCAAAATTAAAAAATGGTAAACTCTAACATGATTTAAACTAGGCACACTCAAGACCCTAACATAATTTCCATGTTAAAGTAAACTATTCACATCCTCACACCAAAGCACACTCATAATATTTGGTTGGCAAAGGGGCAGCAGCTCATCGGACCAGCCTGCATAACTCACCAACAGAAAAAAAAAAAAAAAAAACCTAAATTAGACTATACCAAATAGTCTTTTTGTTATGATTTTGGATACACTTCAATGCTTTGTATTGATATTTAGATTTATTTTACATTTTTAGTTGAAATTAAATCAGCTTAACATTTGATATTTGACAAAAACAACTAAGAACATAAGATAATACTAGAAAAAGAAGATTTAATAAGAGTAAAGTATTAAATTAGTCCCCCTAGGTTTGGGCGTAATTCTGCTTTGGTCTTTAAGGTTTAAAGTATTCTATTTGAATCCAAAAAAGTTTCATTTAGCATCAATTTAGTCCCACAGTGAGGTCAAAATTAAATAATTAACAAAATTTCCTACATAACAACAGTTCAAGAACAAAATTGATAATCTGGAGAACAAGTACAACCTCCAGAGGCACAAAATCAACCATTGATGCATCAATACATTTATTTATCATTTTCTTTAGTTTTATAGAAAATATTTTATTTATATTATAAAAAAATAATAAATAAATGTATTGATGTATCAATGGTTGATTTTATGCCTCTGGAGCTTGTACTTGTTCTCCAGATTATCGATTTTGTTCTTGTACTGTTGTTATGTAGGACATTTTGTTAATTATTTAATTTTGACCTCACTGTGGGACTAAATTGATGCTAAATGAAACTTTTTTGGATTCAAATAGAACACTTTAAACCTTAAAGACCAAAACAGAATTACGCCTAAACCTAAGAGACCAATTTAGTACTTTACCCATTTAATAAAATAATACTTCACTTCATAAATAATTCTTACAAATAACTCATACACTACAATCCAAACTCACCTCTATTCATAGTCATCCACTCTTTTAACATATGATTAGGGTTAAATCTAATAAATGGTCTAAATCGAGTATTTAGAGCCTTCATTATAAATATCTAATCTATTATATTTTTTTAAATATTTTTAAATTATTCTACATTACTCTTCACACTTCTACATATATTTACACTCTTCTAGAATATTTTATGACCTTCTAAATTTTTTTAAAACATTTTAGGATATACCCGACTCTTCCAAGACATTTTAAAACATTTCAAAAATATCTATAACAATCTCAAATACTTTAAAAAACTATATAAATACTGTTAAATATAATATTTTAAAATTTATCGTGACACTTAGATCTAAATGAAAATAAAAGTATGTCAATCAATTTTTTCAATATTTTTTGTTGATATTATCAAATATAAATTTTTATTATATATTCTTTAAATAAAATAAAAAATACTCTATACTCAGTTATTAAATAAAAACTTATATTTTTTATATTTATATATTAATTTATATGTTTTTAATTAAATAATAAGTAAAAAAAAAACTAACATAATAAAACAACTAAATTTATAATAAATAAATAATTAAATATATTTATAGGAGTATAATATTTTTTAAAAATATCAAATACATATTTAATATAAGATGACTAATTAATAACTAATTTTAATATATAAATAACAAAAATAATTATACTTTTCAACATCAATTAATTACTTGGGGCATTTCCCATTTTCTATACTCCCACACCGCCACACCCACACCAACACCAGTGTCTAAAGGCCAAGACAGGGTTCGTGTTACCCACAAGACACAAAAAGGTGTGGCCACAAAAATTCGCAAATTAGGAAAATCAAATTCCACACCAAACCGAAAACAAAACGAAATCCACCAACCCCAAGCTGCAGAAAATTCTCAAACTCAAACATCATCCATGGCGTCGCTTCTGGCCAACGGCGTCTCCACCTTATCCCCTCAACCCACCTGCGATTCTAAGCTCTCAAAATCCCTTCTTCCTCACCCAACAACAAAGCTCGAGTTCCCAAAGCCCAGACCCCACAACAAACCCTCGCGGCTCTTGAAGGTTCGCGCCGATGTCAGTTACGACAACATCAACCCTTCCACCACTCTCCCAACAACCTCCGACGAGAAAATCCGTGAAATTCTCCGAAACCGCGACTACGATAAGAAGTTCGGTTTCACCGTTGACATTGACTCCTTCTCCATCCCCAAAGGCCTCAACAAGGACACGATCCGATTAATCTCCACCTTAAAAGAGGAACCAGATTGGATGCTCGAGTTCCGCCTCAACGCGTATGAAAATTTCCTGAAAATGAAAGAGCCTAATTGGTCCGACAACGTGTACCCTCCAATCAACTTCCAAGAAATTTGTTACTATTCCGCACCAAAGAAGAAACCAACTCTCGGCAGCCTCGACGAGGCGGACCCCGAGCTTCTCCGATACTTCGACAAGCTCGGGGTTCCGCTCAACGAGCAGAACCGCCTTGCGAATGTGGCGGTCGACGCAGTTCTTGACAGCGTGTCGATCGCCACGACTCACAGGAAGACTCTGGAGAAGGCTGGAGTCATATTCTGTTCCATTTCGGAGGCTATTAGGGAGTACCCTGATTTAGTTAGGAAATATTTAGGGAGGGTAGTGCCAAACGAGGATAATTATTATGCTGCTTTGAATTCTGCTGTTTTTAGTGATGGATCTTTTTGTTATATTCCGAAAGATACTAAGTGTCCTATGCAGATTTCGACTTATTTTCGGATCAACGCTATGGAGACAGGGCAGTTTGAGAGGACTCTGATTGTTGCTGATGATAGAAGCTTTGTGGAGTATTTGGAGGGGTGTACTGCGCCTTCTTATGATACTAACCAGCTTCATGCTGCTGTGGTGGAGTTGTATTGCTGCGAAGGCGCCGAGATTAAGTACTCCACGGTGCAGAATTGGTATGCAGGGGATGAGGAAGGGAGAGGTGGGATATACAATTTCGTGACGAAGAGAGGGCTGTGTGCCGGCGCAAGGTCGAAGATATCGTGGACGCAGGTTGAGACGGGATCTGCCATTACTTGGAAGTATCCAAGTGTTGTTTTGGAAGGGGATGATAGTGTTGGAGAGTTTTATTCTGTTGCTTTGACCAATAATCACCAGCAGGCGGATACCGGGACAAAGATGATACACAAGGGGAAGAATACGAGGAGTAGGATTATTTCTAAGGGGATTTCCGTTGGACATTCAAGGAACTGTTACAGAGGGCTTGTTCAGGTTCAGTCTAAGGCGGAGAATGCTCGAAACTCGTCGCAGTGTGACTCAATGCTTATTGGCGATACTGCAGCGGCCAATACTTATCCTTACATCCAGGTACCATTTTGGTTTCAGATTGGCATTGCTAATACTTGTTTAGCTGGAATTTGTGTTTTTAATGGCATTTAATAAGTTTGGAACTTTATTTGTTATTTTCTTTTTGTTCAGATAACTTGTACAAGGATAGATTGTATTGTATTCCTATTAAGCCATTCACAAATGACAGAACTCAAACTTAAGATGTTGCTTAGAAGGATGAGTCATGCTATTTTGAATTAACCAAACCAAACTAAATTGGAAAAACTATACTTTTTCATATCATATAGTAACTAGAGAAAGTACTGTTAGAGAGATGAAAGTAGGATCATTTAAACTCCACTTTTAGTGCAATCATCTGTTTATTTGATCCAATATGTTTGGATTATTTATATATTAGCCTTGTCAATATGGACTACTGTTCATATATATTAGCCTTCTCTTTTCATAATATTTTTTTTCTCTTTAGCTTTACCCGCCCTATTTAAAGATGAGTGCATTAAACTGAAATCCAGATGAATAATGTATAATTGATTATTGTAGGGATAGGAATTAATGCTGAATAAATGATTAAATTGCAAAGAGTGATCAATTGATATTAGACATTCTTCTTCTACAGCTAAAATAGGGTCCCTGTCTAGTACCTTTTTCCTTAAGAGTAAGGGCGTGTATGTTATTTTCTTTATTTCAGGGAGGCTGGAAGTTTAGATTGGATTTTATACTTTAATTATTAGATTAGCTTTAATGCATAGTGGACTATGGTGTGTGATTTGCTCAATGATATGAAGTTGATTATTTACCCTTTTAAAGCTATCTACCTGACCAAACAACTGTTAATTCCCTTCGTTTCACTCTCTTTTTTTTAATCAATTCTCCCAATTCCGTACGACCGTGTGTATTCCTGTCTTGAACATCAGATCATCACCATGATAATTCTGTTTTGTTTATCAATTAACAATTATTTTGCAGGTTAAAAACCCTACTGCAAGAATTGAACATGAGGCTAGCACGTCCAAAATTGGAGAAGATCAATTATTTTACTTTCAGCAAAGGGGGATAGACTACGAAAAGGCCATGGCTGCTATGATCTCTGGATTCTGCCGTGATGTCTTCAATGAGCTTCCCGATGAATTCGGTTCTGAGGTGAACCAACTCATGAGCTTGAAGCTTGAGGGTTCAGTAGGTTAATACAGCTCTTTCAGGCATTCTACAAATTGTGGAACTCCTCAGAAATATAGTTTTGTAGAAACGATGTATATAGATTTAGTGTATGCCAAAAAGAGTTTCAAAATGTTGTCATCTTATCACCTTCAATAAAACTGTTACCCTTTTACTTTTTTTTTTTTTGGTTTCCCACTGTATCCACCGACCTGGCAGACCAAGGACTAATCCGTTGCGAATCGGATTTATTAGCCTTCTCTTGTCAATATTACCCTTTTACTCTATTTAATTATTTAGCTCTATTGTTGGTCTTTGTATTTCTTCTTATTCCCCTTCTACTTGCTTTTTCCCTCGTCTAGTTTTGATGCAATCTTCGTGAAAAAAAAAATACTCTAAAGTGGAAATAATAAAATGATAATTGACTAATTAATTACTTTTCGATGACACTAATTTATAACTATTTTTACTAATATTAGAAATTAGGGTTTAAAATTTAGTACTTAAAGTTTAAAGTATTAGTAAAAAGTAATAAATTTTATAACTCAAATGACATAGTCTTTTCATTATCATCTAAAATTTTTGAATTTGAGTTTTACTCCTAATTTTTATAAAAAAAAAAAAAAAAGAGTGTAGAGTTGCTATCAATCTAGTTCTCCAAAAAGGAAAAAAAAAGAAAGTATAGGGAGCCAAACAATGTGTATAATGGGGGTTTAGGGATATTCGATTCAGCAGGATATCAGATATTTATTATCCCTGGTACGTAGATGGTTATTCTGGATAATATGGATGTATTGTGTTTGAAAAATTAGTAATATTTTATCCTAGTTTATTTTTTAACTCATATTAGCCAAATAAATAACTCATTCTACACATTGTACAAATAATTGATTGGCTCCTTAGCGGAATTCAAAGAAAAATCAATAGCTTATGCACATCGTAACTGTTTGTTTGCCAATCCCCGTAGATCATACCTCATACCAAATAACTGACAAATCCATGTAAAACATTGATGTAAAAGAAGCATATATTTCCGTATACATAAAGAAAGGGAGCTTTGATACAGTCAGTCGCAGAGAATTCTGGTGAACGATGATGGAGTTGGCAGTCGAAGGAGATCTTTTGTCATGCCATGATAATACATAACTATTGATTTGTGCTTATAAGACAAAGTATTGATATTGGAGATCGATTTATTTAAATAATGTATCAAATTCTATAAGTCATATACTCATATGCCTACATTTATAAAATTTTAATAAAATTAACGGTCACTTCCCAATTCCCATACTCTCAGCCACACTTCGCTTTCTCTGGGAAGCTATAGTTGTAAAAATCGAATTTGATCGTCCGGTTCGATCGAAAAATCGGTGAATCGGATCTCTAATTGATCTAGTTGAGTGATATGACCGGATAAAAAAGAGAATCGTTAAAAATCGGATTTAACTGGCCGGTTTTGATGAAAACTGGAAAATCGGCGGTTTTTAATCAACCGATCGGTTCGGAAGCTTTTTTTTTTTTTTACTTCATTTTTCAAAACGACGTGGTTTTGGTTTATTAAAAAAAAAAAAAAAGAAAAGTGCTCTTATGCGCTACGGTACCCCAAACCCAAATCAGTTTCCACTTTTCCCCAACCCTAATCCCCTAACGGCGAACCCTCCCGTCACCACCTCACCTCACTCCGTCAGTGTCACTCACCCAGCCACCGCCTCCAGCCGCCCGCCGTCGTCTCCTTCGTCTCACCGCCGGACACCGATTCTGAACTCTGAAGTCTGAAGGAACAGAACAGAGTACAGACCCGCGGCTCCGCTTCGTCCCTGTCTCTCATCGCCGTCGCCGTTGGCTCGCCATTGCCGCGCCGTCGCCCTCGCCGTTGCCTCGCTCTTCTGCTCTGTCAAATAGGTTAGTTGAATATGTTGTTCTCCAGTTCTCCTCTGTTATGCACTTTTGCAGTTCTGCTCTATGCTTGTTGAAAACTTATGAATAATGAATAATGTTGTTCTGCACTTCTGTTATGACTTATGCTTGTTCTATTCTGTTGTGAAAACTTTGAAAGGATATATTCTGCACTTCCTTGACTGATGCATCAATATTTTTTGTTGTTCTGGAGTTGAAAGGATATGTTCTTTTCTGGAGTTGTTCTATTCTGTTGCGAAAACTTGTTCTCACAATATTTTCTGTTTGTTCTATTCTGCACTTCCTTGACTGATGCATCAGGAGTTGTTCTATTCTGTTGTGAAAACTTGAAATTTCTGGGATGAATATGTTTGTTGAAAGCTTGAAACTATGAAATATGAATAATGTTGTTATGTTGATTTGTTCTGGGTTGAATATGCTTGTTGAAAAATTTATGAATATGAAGCTGTTATGACTAATGTTTTTATGTTGTCTGTTCTGTTATGAATATGCTTGTGGCCTTGTGCTGTGAATTTAACTATTTAAGAGGTTGCTGTGAATTTAACTATTTAGGCCTTTAAGGTTGCTGTCTTGCTGTCTTGCTGAATAGGGAATAGGAATTAGGGAATTTAGGATTGCTATTTTTTATTTCTTATTTATATAGGACCGGGTCAATCGGTTCAACCAGTAATTTAGCGGTTGAACCAATAATCCAGTAATCTGACCGGTTCGGTTCTGACAACTCTCACACTCTTCCTTCTTGACTCATTACCTTTGAGCCTATCTCTTAGAGTTGACAATGAGTAGAGTTTGAACTCAATCCTAATTATATTTGCGGATTGAATTTGTTACTAAAATTTAATTTAATTTTATCTACAGATTGAGAACAATCCAACCCTAACCCTATCTGTAATCAAGTTACAGGTATCCAATTCTATTTGTGAGTTTTCACAAATATACAATATTATTATATAATCTAATGAGTATGCAAAATAAAAATTTAATATAAACAACATAATCATCCCACAAATAATATAATAATCTATAAAAATAACCATCAAATGTTCAATTTTACATAAAAGTCTTTAATTAAATTAATAACACAAACACAAATAAAATGTTGTGATATAATGTTATATTTATATATTACTAAAATAAAATTTATTTTTATATAAACAAAAGTGTTAAATTATTACTTGATAATCTTTACTCAATGATAAAGATGATTTGCACGAAGTTAGAGAATTTTGGTTTAACACCTACTTATAACATATTTTTATAGGGTTATACTAGGTAACCAATAATTTTTTTGAATAACATGAATAACCACCAATCAAATCAAAATATACTATATCTTCAAATTATCCATATAAATCTTAATATTAGAATAACTATCTGCACATCTAGTAAAATAAACATCCGATATATCTATTGTTCACATTGTTTAGTATTTTCATTGTCTACCTATACTTTTCCATATATATATATATATATATATATATATATATATATATATATATATATATATATAAAAGATGCATGTTAGTTGAATAGGATTGAGACTAAGGTGCAAGTTAGTCACACTCAATCTCTCGTTCTCTAATTTATCATATTTTGACATTATTTATTATTAAAGTATTCAAACTATTTTAAATTATTCCAATTTAGCCTCTTAAATTTTATTGTTAAAATTTTAAATATTTGATTTTTAATCATAATTTTAATTTTATCTTTAAATATAAAAAAATATTGTTAAACTAATAAACTATTAACAAAAACGAAAAATCTAAAGATTTTAAATTAATACATGAGGGAGAAACCCCCAAAAATACCCCAACGACTATCACATCGCATTTTCTCTTTGCTTACCCAACAATACCCACTACTTTCAAATCCCCAATCTTCTTCTTCCACAACCCCTCAGTCTCCCGCTCTGTCATATACCAGAACGGCAGCCACTTCTTTCTCCAGCATCCCTCCGATCTCTTCATTGTACACAGCTGCTGTTGCTGTTGCTATGTGATGTCTCTCCACCGAGGCTGCAACCTTTGAGCTCCTCTCCTCTCTCCGCTGCTGCTGTTCTCTCTACTCGCCCACTTTCGACCGCTACCTCTGTACTCTCTCTCCAACCTTTTGCTTTCTCTACGCACACCGCCACTGTTCTATCCACCAGCAGCCTCCGCCGCCGCCTGCAAACTCTGCTGCCAGCACTGCAACGAATATCTCCTCCCTTCAGAAAATTAGGTATGCGTTCTCCTTCTTCATGTTCTATTTGTTGTTATTTCTAATTCTGGAACCTAAATTTGTGTCTCTTGTTTTATTTTATCTAAATATTTGTTTTTTTTTTCTCTTCCTCTATGAATTGAATTTATTTATTTTTAAACTATGGTATTTTGTATCATTGTTTTGTCATTTCTGGAATGATAGAACTTTGGCACTAGAATTTGCTTAACAGAATGGACATGGATATGGTGAGCTACAACAATAGTCAAAGAGCCTAACATAGCTAAGTTAATAGATAATTGAGCATGCCATGAAGTTGTTAGGATCTCATATAGACCTTTATGACCCTGGCCTGTAAATGGACCCTTATGGGCCTCTAAGATCTCTTTTATACCATGACCAATCCCCCAGTTGGTTCTATACATGTGACCAGCTATCAGGAAAAGAATCGCAATAGCTAAATGATGGTGCGCAATATCAGTCAGCCATAAACCGCCAGTTACTGGATCTAATCCTCCACGAAAAGTAAGAAAATCCGCGTATTTTGACCAATTCAAGGTGAAAAATGGAGTTGCTCCCTCGGCAAAACTGGGATAAAGTTGAGCCAAAAGATCCCGATTCAAGATAAATTCATGAGGAAGTGGAATCTCCTTTGGATCTACTCCAGCATTTAAAAATTGGTTAATTGGTAAAGATACATGTACTTGATGCCCGGCCCAAGAAAGAGATCCAAGTCCTAGTAATCCTGCCAAATGGTGATTCAACATAGATTCTACATCTTGGAACCATGCCAATTTTGGAGCAGCTTTGTGATAATGAAACCAACCAGCAAAAAGCATTAAGGCTGCAAATACTAATGCACCAATTGCGGTGCAATAAAGTTGTAATTCACTAGTTATTCCAGATGCTCGCCAAATCTGGAAAAAACCGGAGGTTATTTGTATTCCTCGGAAACCCCCGCCAACATCTTTTCTGTGCATCTTTTGATTTTTGATTAATTGATTATTGAATATTGATGACTTGATCAGTTAAGAACATGGATTAGTTCAATTTTTTAATTTCTTTGTTCATCTATCTTTTTTATTAGGTTAGTTCTGGGTTTGCCTCTTTATGAGATGAAAATACAGTGTGATTAAACTTTATTCAATTCAGTGAGAGCTTTTTAATATTTGTGATGTGTTCTTCCGAAATAGAGAATTAATTTGCTTGTGTATGATTAAACCTTGCTGCTTTATAAAAGAATGAACTAGTTAACATTCTGGGGCCTTAATTTGCTTGTCATTTGAATTTAATTAAAGACGAATGGAAGGATGAAGGCCTTAGTTTGCTTCGGTTTTGCTTGCCATTTAGGTTCACTAATCCGTCTTCATTAAATACAATGTAATAAGTGTCTTGCATATGATTGTTTGCAATTCTCAATTTATCTTTTATTCACGTAACGAGACTCCTTTATGGCTATGCAATTGATGACTGCTTGTTAGACCAACCATATTCCTGTCTTTTATTATTGTCTGTTAATTTGTTAATTGAAATATATCTGATCACACAGAATATTGTTATTCATTGAAAAAGTTGAGAAGTTGAAGAACACAATCTCTGGGATCACTTTGGTCCCATTTTGGATTAAAAAAAATTAATAGTTTACAATCAAAAGGTGTCAAGGAAGAAAATGAGTTAAGCAAAAAAAGAAAAAGAAATAAAAAGAGAAAGAAAGAAGGAAGAAAGAAAAGTTGAGATATGCATCCATATAAAGGGCATCTAAAAACATATTGTGATGACTAAAAGATATCTCTATATGTGTATCATGTTGCTAAATGCTACAAAGGGAATGGACATATAACATAAGATGGAGGGAAAATAATGAAGGATGTTGTGAGGAAAGATTGAGTGATTGCTTCAGGAGATGACAAAAAGCTACCACCTGTTGTAATTTTTGGTCTATTAAGTAATAATGTAGATTAAAATGATTATAGGTGAAAATTTTTAATGAATGTTGGAGACTTGTACTGTTGTACATGGATGTTATAAATTATATCATGTAGGATATTTGTGTCTTTATTTGTGGTCTATTGTAGATTTGTAGCCCTTTTTTCTTACTATATTATTTTTATTATATTGAAGGCAAAATTTCCAAGGCGTAGAGCCAAGAAAATGGTCAAACAATCAACTCAATTGAAGGAACTTAAAACCCGAACGCAGCAACCTCAATTCAAGGAGCTTGAAATTGAAGGTACAGCAAAATTAAATAACAAATTTCTTGATCAGCATAAAGTTTTCACTATTTATTTTCATTAAAACTCTACCTGTGTGTTTGTGACAGTGGAGCGTCAAATCAGTGCAATTAGGGTGGTTCGTGATGTTGAGATCGAGCGATTGTTGATGGAACTTCGTTTGGTTCGGTCGTGTTTCAGTGAGGAACAGCTCCGGAAGCCAATGCTGCAGGTCTTCGAAGAAACCTTACCGAATCTCTCAATTGTGAAAGATGAAGGGAATGGGAAATTCGATGTGAAGTGGAAAGAGAGAGGGAGCAGAATGTCCACGACCTGTGGTGGTGTAGGAAGAGATTTGCACGCTTCTCTGTTCCAAAGGCTTTCGATTGCTTTTCCTTCGAAATGTCCTGCTTCGGTTCCTCAGTTTGGTGGTTTTGAATACTCCAGCAATACTGGTAGTGTTTAGTTTTCTCTTTTGATTTAACTCATTTCATATCTGAATTAAAGTTTCTTAAATTGAATTAAAAAAAATGGAAATGTGTGTTACGAAACATACTATTGTTCTATGCCCCTTAAATTGTTTGAGTTCCTTCAATTTTGAACGATTTTACTATAGATAGTATAGTTCTTATACATTTTGGCATAGATTGTAGTTGATACCTGTTAGTTTACTTCTTTGTTGGCAGGGAGAACAGGATATCTTGGTGATGAAAATCTTCATTTTAAGGACTTTGTATGTTCTCTATCTTCTCTGTGCACTTTGATTAATTGTATTTTGTAACATCCTTAGCTGGCTTATTTGGGTCACTTACGCAGGACTTGATGCGACATAAAATTGGGTCACTTCCATTCTCATTTCCATTATGTGCTGAAGCATCGATGAATTGATTTGAATGAGAAATGTTGCTATTCATTTAGGATCGTTTCATGTACAGATGGAAGAGAACTTACCTCTGTTACTAGTTTCTTTGCATATGCTGCTAAATCTATTATGACTAACTTAAACAGCTTGCAAATAACAACTAATTAGTGATTGCAATGTATCGTGATAATATGAATTGATTGAATGTCTGTTACATAGGTTTTTGAGGAGCCATGTGAAGCTCAGACTCTCACAAGTCAAGAAGGTCTTCAGACTCCCAATGTCCGTATTTTCTCCCTTTATTTTTTACGTTCTGTTTTTTATGGATGACTTTATGAACTCTAGTATTCGTTGCTGAGGCTATTTTTTAAACAGCTGTGATTGATTTGGCTTTGTTGCTTTTTGCAGGTGAGTAGTCAGCGCTTGTCTGTTGGGATGACACCCAAAACCCTTAGGCTGCCAAAACCTGGCGAGATGCTTCTCTCTGTCCATGGATCACCTCTTGGTGTTTACAAGGAAAATAACATGGAAGCTATATATGGTACGAAGCAAATGTTCAATTTGAAACTATTGCCATATTTTGTTCATTTAGTTTCCTTGTTGCATGAAAGAAGGCGACAACTCCTTTTTTTTAACATCTGCATACTTTCTCAAAAATAAACTACCAAGATGGTACCCGAAAGTTTATGCCGCTAACAAAAATAACCTGGAAAGATAACAAATAAGCTCCAAAAGATTTAAAAAGTGAGAAAATTAATCGGATATTAGTTATATTTTTTCATAAAATACTTTAGATATTAGATTTCGATACGATTTTTTGTAAGCATTATTAGAAAAATGAGACTTTGTCATAGTTAAAATTTGGTGATTTGTCAAGGAATTTTTTCAATGTTTTTTGTGAATGATTGAATTTAAAATAAAATGCACAAGTTGTTTGCTAAATACAAAATTCATTTAATATGTAAAAGTAATATGATATTTTTGTTAATGTTGTCACGTTTTAAATCTTCTGAGACTTATTTGTCATTCATATCTTATTTGGATATTTTTTATAGCATTATGAATTTTTTGGTGCAATTTCGGTAATTTACCTTGTTCCTAATAGCATGTGAGCTATTTTTAGCTCAATTTGTTAGTTACTTTATAAGCTAAGTTTTTGATCCCGTGAGCTACTGAGCTTGAGCTAAAAGTTTGAGCTCATTTATAAAATGAGTCAAACTTAACTTTGCTATGTTCCATAAGCAGGGTTGTATATTCATTTATCAGTTCACATAGATATGTAGATGCCTTGAGACCTTGGCATAATATCACCTATATCATTATATATTATCAATAATAATATATAATATCTCAATTATTTGCATAATGTGTCTTGTAGATTAAATATGTTGAAAATAAGTATGTACTTGTAGCCAAAAAGCTTAATTAATATCTAAGGGTTAATGTTCAAAATGGTCTTTGAAATTTTACTCGTGCATCAAGATTCCATAATAAGATTAAGCTCAATAACAAATGAGTCAAGCCATGAGTTGAGCTAAATATTATCAAGCTGAGTTTGAGCATTGTCAATTTTGGGGTCGACTTTGCGTATTTTCAACCCTTGATTTTGTTTTTGTTCTTTCACACTGAATGAAAATCCTGAAATCTTCCAGAATACTCTAGTTATGATATCTATTATTATCTGCAGAGTCAGAAGAAGGTTAAATGCCTGCTAAAGCTATTATTCGCACTGACAGTACCATCCTCTTCATCTCCTTAGAGGATGGCCATGTAAATTTGGTGGCCCCTAGTTCATCATTTTTCATCCAATGTTCTACAGTTTTAGATGAATGCCATTGACTAATTAGATCGAAGAAATGCAAGTATTGGTTTTCAGTTGCTAGACCATTCTACAAAGTTGCTTATACCATATAGTTTCAAATTCAGTGTTGGTTTATACTTGGGGAAGCATAATTGTTAGATTATTACATATTTACATTGAGGTTCAGTTATTTAGTCAGTAATGAGAATTATTCTCCTAAATATGTATGTTAGGATTGGTTTCATTCTGTTAAGAGTAGTACAGACTACTTAAAATGAGTATGTAAGTGATAGCTATGATTGATTGTATTGGTCAATCTCATTTTAAATCTATGCTTAGATTTTTCTCCCAGGCTACTCAATTTGTCTGTGACTCCGTGCATTCCATTGGGTATTGACATTTGTTAACCCTTTCGTGTTATAAGTTTTAATAATTTGAATTGTGTATTCTTTTTGCTAATAGATGTTTTATGTTGTTATGAAAACCATCATGTAGTATTTAATCTGAAAGTAATAGCAGAAGCAATAGAATAATGGTAAGCGGCATACAATCCCATAAAAAGAAAAGAAAAAGGTAGACCTAAGTTGATTGTGCATTAAATCTTTCTCCTTTTTCAGCCTATCGACGTTTGCAATGTAGCATTTGGATTAAGTCCAAATTTTTGAGTTTGGTCGTTTGCATCGAAAAAGCTTTTGAGATTTCAATTGCATTATAAATATCCTCGAGATTAAAAAAATTGTTTTATGTTAAATGACATCATTTCAACAAATGTTTATCATCAAAACTAAAGTAATATCGTTTTGTCCAACTCAACGTAAGGATATGTGTCAAGCTTGATGAGTAACTCGACAGAGAGGGGATAGGAATCACATGGTGCAATTTTTTTAATTTCAGAGATTTTTATGGTGCAATTAAAGTCTTGGTGATTTTTTTCGGTGCAAACGATCAATTTCAATGATCATTTTAGAGTTTAACAAAGTTTGGGTTGTAGTATTTGTTGTGATAAGTTCAAAAATGTGGAATGTGGATGACCATTTACGGGCGGCTGTTTTTCCCTACGAAGAAGTGTTGCTCCCAAGCTAAATTAACATTAAATAAAGTTTGAAATATTCCATGCTTTACCTCTATAAATAGTGAGGTATGAGACAATGGACGTAAGTAACAATAAACAAATGCAATTCTCTTTCTCTTTACTTTTAATACTTCTTTCTATCTTTATATATATATATACATTACAACACATAATATTATTATATATATATAAATCATTATTGAACTAATTATATTAATGCTAGAGTCTTCTATTTATACATTTTTATTTTATATTTAATATATCTTTATTTATTTTACAACACGTTATCAGCACGAGACTCTGATCAAATTTTTAGGAAGACTCAGGTAACAAATTTTCATTATGTCGAAGCTCTTTCATCTTGAATTCAATGCTCTTGATATATCAGGAAACAATTATTTATCATGGATACTAGATGCTGAAATTCATCTTGATTCAATGGATCTTGGAGATACCATTAAGGCTGAAAATAATGCATTCCAGAAGGATAAAGCCAAAGCCGTGATTTTTCTTCGTCGTCATCTTGACGAGGGATTGAAAAATGAATATCTCACATTAAAAGATCCTGCAGATCTTTGGAAAGACCTTGAAGAAAGGTATAATCATCAGAAAACGGTGATATTTTCTCAAGCTCGATATGAATGGACGCACTTGCGTCTACAAGATTTTAAATCCATAAATGAATATAATTCTGCAATGTTTCGAATCACCTCACGAATGAAATTATGTGGAAAAAAGATCACTGATCATGATATGTTGGAGAAAACTTTCTCAACCTTCCATGCCTCGAATGTGCTCTTGCAGCAACAGTATCGAGAAAAATGATTTAAAAAATATTCTGAGTTAATTTCTTGCCTTCTTGTTGCTGAACGCAACAATGAGTTGCTCTTGAAAAATCATGAAGCGCGCCCAGCTGGCGCCGCCCCATTTCCTGAAGTAAATGCGGCAAATTACCCCAGAAGAGGCAAGGTTTTAATAACAAGAAAAATTATGGAAGGAAAAAGAATTATATTCAAAAGAAAGGATCTCACCAGAAGTGGGATAAAGAAAGAAATATCGGGCAGAATAAATCAACAGAGGATAAGTGTTTTCGTTGTGGTGGAAAGGGCCATTGGCCACGTACCTGTCGTACCCTAAGGCACCTAGTCGATCTTTACCAGGCATCTTTGAAAAAGGATGACAAAGGAAAGGAAACAAATTTTGTTTCAAATAATGCTGAAAATTCCACCACTCATTATGATGTATCTGATTTCTTTGAGGATCCTGAAGGAAATATTGGTCATTTGATCAATGATGGAATAGTTTAATATGTGGGATTGTGAAGTATCTATGTAAATAAATAATGTAAAGAACTTATTGTTAAGTTTTATTTTCTATGTATTTAAGTTTCAAATATGATGTATATAAATAATAAAATATTAATGTATGAATTTTGAAATCATTAAATATGTCATGTTTTAAAAAAGAAATTTAGTATATGACATTATTTTTATGTGCAGTATTTCTTAGAAAAATAACTCCGATCAAGTATTCAATTTAACTGTGCATACTACTCATTTTATTATTATTTGTTTTTGAAGAGAATGGCAAGGATATGTAATGAAGATGTATGCCTTGCGGATAGTGCAAGTTCGCACACTATTCTCAAAAGTGATATATATTTTACCCATCTTGTGCCAAAAGAAGAATGTGTTAATACTATCATTGGCTCAGGCAATGTGATAGAAGGCTCCAGAAGAGCTATAATTTTGTTTTCTGGAGGATCAAAATTTATAATAAATAATGCACTATTATCTACCAAGTTCCTGAGGAATTTGTTGAGTTTCAAAGATATTCGCCGAAATGGATATCATGTTGAGACAATAAATGAGGGAAATCATGAGTATTTATGTATCACAACTTATGATTTAAATAAAAAAGTAGTATTAGAAAAGTTATCCTCACTTTCATCTGGGTTGTATTATACCAAGATTAGTGCAATTGAATCACATGCCATTGTAAACTAGAAGTTTACTAACCCAAATGAATTCATAACTTGGCATGATAGATTGGGTCATCCGGGAACAACCATGATGAGGAGAATTATTGAAAACTCTCATGGACATTCACTAAAGAACCAGAAGATTCTTAAAACTAGTGAATTTTGTTGTGCTGCATGTTCTCAGGGAAAGTTGATTTTAAGGTCATCATCAGTAAAGATTGGATTTGAGTCCCTGAATTCCTAGAAAAGATTCAAGGTGATATATGTGGACCTATTCATCCACCATGTGGATCTTTTAGATATTTTATGGTCATGATAGACGCATCTTCGAGATGGTCACATGTGTGCTTATTATCTTCTCGCAACCTGGCGTTTGCGAGATTACTGGCTCAAATTATTCGATTAAAAGCACAATTTCCAGAAAATTCAATCAAAGCAATTCGTCTTGATAATGCTGGTGAATTTACTTCCCAAGCTTTTGATGCTTATTGTATGGCTAATGGAATAAGTGTTGAACATCCAGTAGCTTATGTTCACACACAAAATGGGTTAGCAGAATCACTTATTAAACGCCTCCAATTAATTGCTAGACCCTTACTTATGAGAACAAATCTCCCAACCTCGGTTTGGGAGCATGCTGTTTTACATGCTGCAGCACTTATTCGTTTGAGGCCAACGAGTTACCATCAATTCTCTCCTATGCAATTAGCTTTTGGCCAGCAGCCAAATGTTTTCCATTTAAGAATATTTGGGTGTGCGATATATGTTCCCATTGCACCACCTAATCGCACCAAAATGGGACCCCAAAGGAAATTGGGGATATATGTTGGATATGATTCTCCCTCTATAGTGAAGTATCTTGAGATACAAATTGGGGATATGTTTAAAGCCCGGTTTGCGGATTGTCATTTTGATGAATCAAAATTTTCAACATTAGGGGGAGAGAATAAGCTTCCTGAAAAGGAACTTAATTGGAATGCATCATCATTGATGCATTTAGATCCTCGATCAGGGCAATGTGAACTAGAAGTTCAAAAGATCATACATTTGCAAAGAATAGCAAATGAATTGCCTGATGCATTTTCCGATACAAAGAGGATAACCAAGTCGTATGTACCAGCGAAAAATGCTCCAATTCGAATTGATGTCCCAGTTGGACAAATTGCCACCGAAGCAAATACACGCCAGAAGCGTGGCAGGCCTATCGGTTCCAAAGACAAAAATCCTCGAAAGAGAAAAGAGGTAAATAATATTTCTGTTGAAAAAGACATAGTAGAGACACCTTCAGTTGTCCAAAATTCTGATATAGTGTTAACGCCAGAAGACGTTCAGGTACCTGAAAATTATGAAAATGAAGAGATCTCGATAAATTATGTCTTTACAGGAAAGAAATGGAACCGAAATAAGACAATTGTCAATGAAATATTTGCATATAATGTGGCATTAAATATCATGCATGAAAGTAAGGATCTTGAGCCAAGATCAGTCGAAGAATGTCGACAAAGGAATGATTGGCCAAAATGGAAAGAAGCCATGAAGGCTGAATTAGACTCACTTGCAAAACGTGAAGTCTTTGGACCTGTAATCCTTACACCAGAAGATGTAAAACCTGTTGGATGCCGATAAGTATTTGTGAGAAAACGAAATGAGAAAAATGAAGTTGTACGCTACAAAGCTCGACTTGTATCACAAGGTTTTTCTCAGAGGCCAGGTATAGATTATGAAGAAACGTATTCCCCTGTAGTGGATGCGATAACATTGCGTTATTTGGTCAGTTTATCTGCATCTCATAAACTGCATATGCATTTAATGGATGTGAAAACAGCCTATTTATACGGCTCATTAGATCGGGATATCTATATGAAAGTTCCTGAAGGACTAAGGATATCTAAACCATCCAATGAATATTCGCAAGGGTTATACTCAGTCAAATTGCAAAGATCTTTATATGGTCTAAAGCAATCTGGACGAATGTGGTACAATCGTCTTACTGAGTATCTAGCCAAAAACGGATTTAAGAATGATGATATCTGCCCATGTGTTTTCATAAAGAAAACTGCATCTGGATTCATTATAATTGCTGTGTACGTTGATGATTTAAATATCATTGGAACTCCTGAAGAGATTCCAACAATTATAAAAACTCTAAAAGAAGAGTTTGAGATGAAAGATCTTGGAAGGACTAAATTTTTTCTCGGCCTGCAGATCGAGCATATACAAAATGGGATCTTTATTCATCAAACAACATACACAGAGAAGATCTTGAAGAGATTTTATATGGATAAGTCACGTCCATTAAGTACTCCAATGATCGTAAGATCTTTGGATG
Organism: Arachis ipaensis; assembly: GCF_059453495.1. Classification (NCBI taxonomy): domain Eukaryota; kingdom Viridiplantae; phylum Streptophyta; class Magnoliopsida; order Fabales; family Fabaceae; genus Arachis; species Arachis ipaensis. Next base: position 141,057,986 of record NC_142441.1, on the reverse strand, counting down.
TGAAAAGTGATCAATTTTGTCCTAAAGAAGAGAATGAAGATATCCTTGGTCCTGAAATACCATATCTTAGTGCAATTGGAGCGCTAATGTATCTTGCTAATAATACGCGACCTGACATATCATTCGCGGTGAATTTACTAGCAAGATATAGTTCCTCTCCAACCAGAAGACATTGGAGTGGAGTCAAACAAATCTTCCGATATCTTCATGGAACGGTTGATATAGGATTATTTTATCCCTATGGATCCAAGTCAAACCTAGTTGGCTATGCAGATGCCAAATACTTGTCTGATCCACATAAAGGGAGATCTCAAACAGGATACCTGTTCACATATGGTGGTACAGCTATATCTTGGAGGTCCACGAAACAGACGATTGCTGCAACATCCTCTAATCATGCTGAAATACTTACGATTCATGAAGCTAATCGCGAGTGTTTTTGGCTGAGGAGTCTGATTCAATATATTCTATCATCATGTGGACTAATTGATCATAAGATAGCTCCAACTGTCATGTTTGAAGATAATACAGCATGCATTGCTCAACTTAAGGGTGGATACATCAAAGGTGATAGAACAAAGCATATTTCTCCCAAATTCTTCTTCACTCATGATCTTCAAAATCAAGGGACAATTGATGTCCAAAAAATCCGCTCAAGTGACAATCTGGCAGATTTATTTACAAAGTCACTCTCAAAATCCTCCTTTGAAAAATTGGTACATGAGATTGGGATGCGCCGATTTCAAGACATTAAATGATGTCGGCAAGAGGGGGAGACTGTACTCTTTTTTCCTTGGTCAGGTTTTTTTTTCATTGGGTTTTTCTTGACAAGGTTTTTAATGAGGCAGTCCCCATCACAAAGGATATTGTACTCTTTTTCCTTCACTAAGGTTTTTCCCACAGGGTTTTCCTTTAGTAAGGTTTTAATGAGGCAATAATCCTAAATGGTCATCCAATGGAGAGTGTTGTGATAAGTTTAAAAATGTGGAATGTGGATGACCATTTATGGGCGCTGTTTTTCCCTGTGAAGAAGTGTTGCTCCCAAGCCAAATTAACATTAAATAAAGTTTGAAATATTCCATGCTTTACCTCTATAAATAGTGAGGTATGAGACAATGGACGTACAGTATCAATAAACAAATGCAATTCTCTCTCTCTTTACTTTTAATACTTCTTTCTATCTTTATATATATATATATATATATATATATATATACATTACAACACATATTATTATTATTATTATTATTATTATTATATATATATATATATAAATCATTATTGAGCTAATTATATTAATGTTAGAGTCTTCTATTTATACATCTTTATTTTATATTTAATATATCTTTATTTATTTTACAACAGTATTTTCTCTTATGTTGCAAATAGTTGGTATTTTTTATCTTGAAGTAGTTGGTGTTTAATCCATGGTTTGACTATTGACACACTCTTCGCTCAAAAATAAAGTCTCTATATTATATTTAGTGTGAAGTATATAAGATTGAGTTATCTCTCAATATTTTATTTAGTTGAAGATAAATATAGAAATTAAAATAAACAAAATTATTAAAATATCCTTACTAATAAAAAAATGAAAATTAGAATAAAACCCTAGACCCATTCGGCCATCCTACACATTGAAAACAAAAGAAACAAAGAAAGAGAGAGCAGAGATGGAAGGAAAAGACATGGAAGAAGAGGAAGGAATGGGAGAAGAGGGGAGGGAGAGACGATGCCGATGGTAGGGGTGTTCGTGCAGTTTGGCTGATTTGGAGTCAAATACTCATTTGATCTCAATATTAATTTTACTTTGCAGTGCATTTTGGATGGAATTAAATTTGTGGTTTTATAAATAAAAAAATTAAATATACATAATAAATTTTAACATCAAATTTTAAATAACCAATAACATAATAAGTCTCAATAGTATATTGAAAAATCAACAATAACATAATAGAAATAAAATTTATAAGTTGTTAAAAATAAATAAATAATTTTTTTAATTCATAATAATAATAATAATAATAATAATAATAATAATAATAGAGATAAATACGAAATTGATATCCGAAAGATTTTGATGCTGATAAAATTATACTTAATTGTTGTTATTGACAAAATAGTTCTTAAAAAATTTTAAAATTTGATAAATGTGTCCCCAGCTCGCCGGAACAAATCTTCGACAAATACAATACTAACGTGGCTACTGTATTTTGGTGACCTGTCAAACCACTCCAAACCCTAATCTCTCCCTCCCCAACGCACACTCTCTGTCCCTCTCCTTCCCATCGCAGCCCTCCCTCAGAAAGACTAGCAGCATCCTCAAGAGAGACACTAGGTGGAATAGGTAGAACTAGTGTTTTAAGGTATGGGACTAGTGGCTTAAACTTCCAAGTGATGATGGGAAAATTGCGCATGGACTTTGAGTCATTGTAAACAATGAAATGAACTTCATGGAAATCCTGTCTGATGGAAGAGGGGCTGCGATGGGGAGGGAGGGAGAGTGTGTTGGGAGGGAGGAATTAGGGTTTGGAGATGGTTTGCCAGGTCACTAAAATACAATGGCCACGTTAGCATTGTGCTTACTAGAGATGTGCTCCGGTGAGTTCGGAGACATACTGGTCAAATTTTAAAATTTTTTGGGGACCATTTTGTTAATAACAAAAGTCAGGTACCATTTTGTCAGCACCAAAATCTTTCGAATATCAATTTGGTATTTACCTCAATAATAATAATACATGAATAAGATAAAAATGTATAACAAATTGAACATATTATATCACATTGTGTGATTTGAATTGGATTGAATCAATTTTAAAAGGTAGATCTGAAATCTGATTCAATCCATGCGGTTTGCCAAATATAGAATCCAATTAAACTCAAATTAATGCAGTTTTAATCAATTTTAGTTTGGATTGGATAAACGGGTTTAATTTGGATCGATTTGAATTTAGACACCTGTTCGATCGGAATCACTATTACTACTGCCATCGTTGGAAGAAGACAAAGGAGAGGGGGAGAGGATTCGAGCATAATCGAAGACGAGAGAGAGAGAGCGAAAGAGAGAGAGCATAGCAAAAGAGAGAAGATAGAGGAGAGAGATGCTCGTCAGAAGAAGAGGAAGGCAGTGACAACGCCAGAAATAGCGGTTGTCGTTGTAGAACCGAAAAGCAGAGAGAGAGAGAGAGAGAGGGGGGGGGGGCAGGAATGCAGGGAAGGAGGAGTCTCCGCCGCCGTCATGGCCACCGTCCTCCTTGTTGTTGTCGTCGTCATCAAACTCGACGCCAGAACTGCCTAGAAACCACCGTTTTGAATGAGGGCATTTTCGGAATTAAATATTAGCAAATTTCAATCATTGAATGATCAAATACAATACTAAGTACTAATCGCAATCTTCTAATCTCAGTTCTGGTCTCTAGAAACAAACACAACCTTAAGGGTCTAATTAAAAAAAATATATAAAGACTTAATTACAAATTTAATAAATATGGACCAATTAAACTTAAAATAATATATTTATGTATAAAATATATAATTTAAAATAATAATTTTATAATTTTAAATCAGTTAACCATTAAAAAATCAAACTAATTTAACTGATTAACCAATTGTTTGACTGGTTTTTTCAATTTTTGATCGGTTCATTGCTAAACGATTTTTATCCTGAATCGGACCGATGATTTGGTGATCAATTTCTAGTCAACCGAACCAATTTCCAGTTCGGTTCTCAGAACACTAGCTTATACAGATTAGTGCATTTATTTTTTATTTTATCTACATAGGCAATTTTTAATTAAAAAACAAAAATAATGATTAAAAATTAGAAAGAAGTTGTGCGTATGAACGTATCAGATTCTCTTAAGATAACTGATACATAAAATTCACCTATGACAACTGATACATAGATGATACTCGTAACATAAAAGAGGTCGAATAAAATAGGGCACACTGAATCGTTGCAACATATAATTCATATTTAATAGCCACATTGGTCAAGTATACACAATTTGGTTGTCTATAAAAAGCTTAAAGTAGAGGGTTAACAGCAGTAGCTTACACTGTTTCCTCTTCAACATTACGATGCTTGGAGAAGCATCTCAAATGGCGAAGGGATATATAGCGATGGTACAAGAATACAAGAGTATTTGGGAAGGAATGCAAAGATTTGAAACAAAATATACAACTTATCTTATATTTACAATAGCTCCAATGAATATGTGCATTTGCAGATAGCCCAAAATATAAATGACTTAGAAGAGCATTCACACAATGAAGCCAAGACTGCTCCTGTGGATGACATAACCATAATTGAATAAAAATTAATTAGGAAATCATAGATGAGAATTTCATAAATGGCATAAAACTTTTATTCATTTGTTCCTGTTTAGGGTGGGGGGTTATCATGTTATATCATTGCCATTCAAAGGAAATTATTTCTGCTGCAGTACCTACGTTTTGGGATGCAGGTACTCGTCCACACTGAGAGGTTTCGGACCGCCATACCAATCGATTAGAAATATGTCTTCTATTTCTAATTTGAAGACTTGAAAGTTGTGACCCTCAGGCCAACCTGTTAAAGAATACCAAAATTAAAATAGCGGAAATAAGTTTTTTTTAGCAAGAATCAAATATATAATGAGGAGAAAGCTGGTCATTGAAAATTTGCAACTAGTCAAATATCTGACATAAAACACACAGGATTCTAATCTAATTTAATGATTTTCAGGTATTACCCTTCATCTCTGAGTGCTTGGAAAACAAGGAAATTCTTGCAAATTCGGCTTCCTTGGAATCATCAACCAATTTAAGCTGAAACACAAGAGACAGCTATCAAAATCCAAGTTACTTATCATCAAAGGAAGCACAAAATTTCTTTATGATTTTCCCTTTCCTATAATAAAGCTGTTTAAAACTTTAAGAACATAACGTATTATACAGGAGGACAAGAAAACAAGTTGGCATTTACAAATCAATGAACTACAGACTTTTAAATATGACCACAAATGTTCTTCAGAAACCAGACCTTGCACCTATATGGAGGATATTTTTGTAAAAATCTGCATCAATTTATATAGTGTGGTTCACATTATCTTGTATAATTGACAGGAAAGAAGTATATGAGTAAAAAAGGTAGCATTGTCCATGATAATGTCATTCTTTTGCTTTTCCTTTTGAAGAAATAATCCACAAGCTGGAGATTCAATGAAAAATTTATAAAGTAGGACAAAGATCCATAGATATTGCTACATCATTAGTTGGCCACTAGACGTAATGTTAATTTTATTTTCGCCCGAAACATCATGTTCAACTAGTCTGGAGGTGGAAAACAACCAAAGAGAAAAACCTAGCATGAAGGAAGACTGAAAATTTGAAGAACAGAAAGACCAAGATCAACTAATGGGAAACCATAGCGGCAACACCTACATGAATATATTCAACTGAATTTCATTTTTTTTCACACACCTTTCCAGTTAGAGTAATTTTTGAACATGCAGGGTTCTCTGGGTCAAGGTTACCGCAGGTCCCGAGAGGGTATTCACTAACTGTGAACGAGGCTCTTTCATCTTTTAATGCATTTCTTGCCGTTGGATCAAGAGTTGTCAAGTAAAAGTATGGGATGCCACTGCCTTCATTGGGAGGCCCATCGCTAAATGATACCACATTCCTTCATATAGATAATAAGATTTAATTACTTTGAATACTGGAAATTATTAAATTACACAATGCAAATCCAATGGTCAAATAATGTTGGATGTAATAAAAATTATTCCTTTACAGAAATATACGTTTCGAAGGAATAGATAATTTAGAAGGTTGGTCAAACTGAAGGCAGAAGAAATTAGCAAACAGCAATTGAGATTAGCATTTATTCTTCCATTTCGTTTTCATTGGCCTCGTACAACGAATAATATGCAGTTGTGCAAAGATGTTCTTTTCCGAGAAATCGACAATCTCAGCCTTTTCAAAATCACTTGGTAAAAAGCAATTTTCCTGAATTCAGCCTGATAAAAGTAGGAAATGCTTACCCAAAGGGCGCTCCATCCAGATCAGTTGAGATAGTACTGCAAAGAATCAAAGAAATGCGCTTGAGAAACATAATTTGAACTTTAGACTTCGAAACCAAACAGTTAAATGATAGAGAACTGACTAGACATAACACATCGAACACGGTTAAGCAACTGCCCCGTACTCATAAGGCAATTCCCTTGATCTCAGTGTGAAAATGGTTAAGTATTTTGAGGTATCATCATAAATTTTATCCTGATTCATTTTTGCAACAATATAAAAGACAATGACATATGAGAAATCTGAAACCAAAACGTCATCGATTTTCAATTTAAGGTGGTCAATGCACATCATCTATGGTTTATGTTTGTCATTACTCATAAGTCACTGCACATCCTTCCACTTTATCCTCCTACAGTAAATCATCTTGTAACACAAAGCCATCGTAAATTAAGGCGACAATTACATAAAGGTATGTGCATCATGGATGGTAGGAGTGAAAAATCTAAGGAAGAAGGCAAAATGTAAAAATTGTCACTCTATAGTATCAGAATTCCCCCTAGTGGGGTGAATTCAAACATGATTCATGACAAGACACAATCGAATTGTTTGATCCATATAACTAATCCTTTTCCACCTTTACAGCTAGGGAAATAATAAGTTCAATTTCATCACAAAGCAATGAAGTACTCATTAGAACGATAACAGATAATCAACAAGATTACAAGAACCAACGTTCTAACATAAATAATCAACACAAACCAACAGCGAAGATCAAACTACCACAATATCATTAACCATCAAGTACTCCCTCCATTTCAAATTAATCATAGCTGTCACTCTTTTGGCAAATTAGAAAACCAACGTATCCATAAACAGAGTTGAAGTCAACAATTAATTTGAGATTGAGGGAGTAAAATTGCAATTAAACAGGGAAAACCAAGTATGGAGTTATGAGCTACAGTCACACTAAGTGAGAGTAAAACACAAATTAACCATCCCATAACTTATCAAGTGAAATAAAATATAACAATTCTATGCGAACAAGTTACTTTTGTAATCAAGTATAACCGAATTTTTTTTCTTCTTACGTGTCTCTTTTGGACCGACTTAGGTAAACTAAGTTAAATAAGTTGATAATGTAGCATCACCGCATGCAAAAACCCATAGAATATGAAAAAAATAGTATGTTGGTAACCGATTCCAAAGAGTTGTTTGCCTCTAAAAGTTCTGAAATAGAAATTCATGGAGCAGTAAGTAGTGTATTTATATCAAAATTAAAGGAGGGAGGAAAAGAGTGTATACTTCAAGACACCCCAGGAATTGAGAGAAAGTAACCAGCGAGCGGAGGCAGCAGAATCGTCCGGGTCAGGTTTCGTTTGGATGGAGAGGAATTGGCCTTGTGCAATGGAATTAGAATCCTGAGAACCGACCAAGAAAAGCAGATATGAAACCCAGATGACCTTGATCACCGTCAACATGGTGGCTTTATTGTTTTACGGCACAGGGCAACTGGGCAAGTACATTACAAGCCAGCCACAAGGAGTAAGAATTTATTGCGTAGGTAGAAGTAAAAGTAACCTCGATTACCTTTTTTTTAAGCGGGCACCTAAAGTGAAATTCCCTAAATGCCGCTCGTATAAAAGGAAAAGGTGAAAGATCCCTAATTTTCATGGTTTTGTAAGCCGAACCGAACCTGCCGGTCCAACAACAAAAACCGCTATTTTAAAATTCGCTTTAAAACCGTTGAACCGGCCGAAAATCGGATGGTCGGGCCGAATTGGGACCCAGCCGATTTTTATGAAACAGCGTCGTTTTGCGTTTTGTTTTAAAAAAAAAGAGCCAGGTTCTCGTCCTCCGTCACCTGAAGCCCTTGCCCAGTTGCCCCCATCTCGAGCCCCATTTCTGATTCCTCAGTCTCATACATACTCTCATTATTTCTCCCCAAAACACAACCCTAACCTCCATCGCGCCGCCGTTGGTCTCACTGTCGCCGCCTGGTTCGTCGTAGTCGTTCGCCAATCTTCCTGTTTTGTCGTGCTCCAAGGCCCTTCCATTCCCCCGACGCCAGCGTCTCCAGGTCCTGCTCCGCCGTCGTCCCTCTGTCGTGTTCGTCGCCAGCTCCCCGTCGTCCGTCGCCAGCTCGCCAGTGTTCGTCGCCAGCTTCCCGTCGTCTGTGGCTCTCCCTCAAATCTCTGGTCACTGCCCTCGCCGAAGGTAATGCCTCGGATACTCCGTCAGTGCTCGGTGCTTTTTCTTGGTTGATTGGCTTTGCTCACTGCTTGATAATAAATTTTAACTCTGTTACTGGCTTGTTCTTGTTTGTTCTGGGTTGATTAACTGTTAGTGGTTTGTTCTTGTTTATTCTGGATTGATTTACTGGCTTGTTCTTGTTTGTTCTGGGTTGATTAACTTTTACTGGTTTACTGATTGATGATAAATTTATACCGATAAATTGTTACTGGTTTGTTTGTGCTTTTATTTTTTTCTGTTGTTAACTTTTGTTAAAGTTTCTTGATGATAAATTTTATGATCATTGCCTAAAGGAATACTTGTAATTTAAGTTGGTGCTTAATACTCTTATTGTATCACATAGCTCACTACTAGTGCCTGCTGTTCGTGTTTGTTTTTTAGTTCAGAAATTATCAAATTATATTGATTATTGAATGTTTCTGCTCTCTACTGCTATGCTGTGTTGTACACTGGTCTGTGTCTTCTTTGCTGCGGTGCTGTGTTTTTTGGCTCACTGCTGTTCACTGCTGAGCTTTTTTGTATTTAATTAAGTCAATTAAAACTATGCTTTGGGCTTAATTGTGCTTAGATTATTAAGTTAGTTAATTCAGCATATGTTCTGCTGTGCTGTTGTTGTGCTGATGTTTTGTGTTTTGTGATTTCTTTGCATAGTGATGTACTGCTGGAAACTGAATTGCTGCTGTTTTGTGTGTGTTTGTGTTTGTTTTACTGTTTTGTGATTTAATTATGCTTAGATGTTGACTGTCATGATTATTTATTTCAGTTATGTAGGATTCTGTGATTTCTTTGCATAGTGATGTGCTGCTGGAGATTGAATTGCTGCTGTTTTGTGTTTGTGTTTTACTGTTTTGTGACTTAATTACTCCTAGATGGTGACTGTCTTCATGATATATTGATTTTATTTATGTAGGATTTTGTGTTTTTTTACCTAGTGATGTGCTGCCAGAGACTGGATTGCTGCTGTTTTGTGTTTGTGTTTGTTTTATTTGTGACTTAGTTATGCTTACATGGTGATTGTCTTCATGATTTATTGATTTTAGTTATATAGTGTTTTGTAATTTCTTTGCGTAGTTATGTGCTGCTGGAGACTGAATTGCTGCTGTTTTGTTTTTGTGTTTCAATTTTGAGTTTGTACTTAAATAAGTTCATAAGACTTTGGTTGATGACATTTGTTTAGTGTTTTAAATTTAGAAGACATCTTAAGATTTATATTAGACTAAAATTATGTTTTAGGATATTTATTTATAATTTATTTATTATTTTTTTATAACGGTTTTTTTGGTTAGACCACGAGTGAACCAGTTGGACCAGTGAACCAGTGATTAGAGCGGTTCAATGACCGATTCGGCTTTTAGAACCTTGCTAATTTTGAACCTCTCTCTCAAACGGCTGCGCAACACTCTCTCTTAAACTTCCAAGTGATGCTGGGAAAATTGCGCATGGGCTTTGAGTCATTGTAAACAATGAAATGAATTTCATGGAGATCCCGTCTGATGGAAGTGGAAAAATAATTAATATTGATCAAGTAGTGCAAGAGGATCTTTTTCTCTTACTGATTCTAGTTACTATTGATTCTTGTTTTACCTTAGCTGGTGATAGTAAATTGTTCTGCACTATTATGTGCCTATTTGTTAATTGTAATTGCAATTGCATGCACAGATTAGGCTATATATCCATTTTAGCAGTTGAATACATTTGATAAGCGATAGGTGCAGATTAACTTTCATTTGTTTTCAACTTGACAAGGCCTTTTCCAAGCTCTATCTGGTTAGATTGTTCTCTTCCATTATTTTTCTATCTGTTGTCTTAATTTATCCTTTTGCCACTTGCCACCACCATTAACGGGATTCATGATACTGGAGGGATGTTCTTCGATTCTTTTGTTTTGTCTTATTTTTTATTTTTATCTTTATATTTGTTGCAATGGAGCTCTCAGAAATTTTGTGTTTTTATCTTTAGCCACCTAAGAGAGCATCCAAACATCCTCATAATATCCTATGTAATAAGCATTTGATAATATTTATAGACTTTATCAAATTTCAGATTGATAAATGAAGCACATTGTGAAGATTTTCTCATTGGTGGTGGCCATCACTGCATTATGGATTGGCCTCTTACAATCATCTGTAATTCCACGTAGTCATACTTGGCTGGTAAGTACTTATGTCATCATATGCTTGATTCTTTGTTTATCTTTTTAGTTTTCTTTTTTGGGTTTCCGAAAATTTTGGGCAAGGGTCACATGCAAGCTGTGTTGCAACTGGTATGGCAAAATTGCCAAAGTATCCGTATCTGGTAGTCTGGTATGTATACGCTTCTGGTCCGCGCGAACACTTCTAGGTACCATGATCTCACTTACCCACCACCATTCTTGTCCTCCAATCATCGATGGCAACAAAACAGCAGCTGCCCGACGATGATGTGAGCAAGCTTGATCAGCAGTTTCAGAGGTGGTGGATCCATGGTGAGTTGCCACTTGTCATCTCTGCTGTGTCTTGCGGACAGCCTTGAGCTGATCATTCCTAGTCACACACTGCTGAACGCCATAAAACCCTCTTGCTTTTCCTTTTAAAGTATTTTAATTTGTTTATTTCTCTTTTTTTCCCTCCATTTTCTGCAATATGGTTTGGGATTTTCCTATATTTAGCAAATATGTGGTTAGTCGAGATTGAGTGGGTAAATATATACAAGAGAGTGCAGACCTTGGAAAGAAAAAATTATTAGGATAACTCTTTTATAAATCATATGAATTTTAGTTTAGTGCATTTTAAGTAGTTTAGCTTTCTGCCAACGAGTTATAGCTCAAATGGCATAATCTCCCCATACTCACCTAAGAGGTTGCGGGTTCGAGTCTCCCTATCTTCGGTATTAAAAAAAAAAAAAAAGTAGTTTAGCTTTCTAATTATAGATGAAAGTTTGAGCAACACTATACACTATATTATTTTTAGGTTAAAATTGGTATGTGTTTCATTTATCATATAAAGTTTTAGTTTTTACATTGTATAAAATTAGCTAGATTTTTGTATCATTTAATATATACATGGTGGCTATGAAACTTTGGCAACACCTTAAAAGTGTAGCTAAAATTAAGGTCACACTTCTTACTATTTGGAAACACTTTTCAATTTGAAAATTCTAAGACAATAGTGTGATCAAGTTAAAAAGTTTTGCCAAACAATAAAATATGACCTAAATTTTAGCTACACCTTTTTCACGCGTAAATACTCCACTCTTTTGTAAAAAAATTGTTTTTTGTATGTACTCGAATCCGCACCATTCCCTTACCAATGCAACATAGCATGCAACAGACCTTGTTAATTTGTTCGCCCACAAGCAAAAAGCTTAAATCTTTTCCCACTGAACCAATACCATTGGCAATTTACTTTCGTCATTATTGTTATTATTATTTTAGAATGATAATTTGCATGATACTGACTATACCTTATTTCTGTCCGCACAGCTACCAGTCTATTTTGTTGTGTCTTTAGGATGTTATGGTCTGTTAATGGTTGGAGTTGGTCTGATGAATTTCCCAACCTGTCCTCAAGAAGCTCTGCTGTTGCAAGAGGTATCATTCTATCCTTCTGTTGGTATTGATGTCTTCTATTATTAGTCATGGCATGTGCATTTCATAGTGCCTGTCATATATATAGATATGCTTGGATGTGAGTATGAATTGAAATAATTTCAGGATAGAAAAATGTTTTCATTTCATGGATACTTTTCTTGTTTGTTTTTAGAATGTAAAACTGGATATTGTTGAGATTAAAAAGGTTGTTGGAGGAGAAGAGATCCTTCCAAAAATGAAGTTAAAACAACTGTAAAGGAAAATAAAAAAAATAATAAAAGGAAGTAATAATAACAGATTTGCTAAACTACCCTATCCAAGAAGTTCACTTGAAAATAGAACCACAAAAAATGTCAAATATTCCTTCCTCAGGTATCGCAGGTTGTTCTGTATCTTGGGCTCCAATGTAATTCACTTCAATTCTTTACTGGTTTTGGTATTAACCATGTAATTTTGATGGTCCTAATGTTTTTGGTGTTTTGTTGTCGTTTCATCTACGTATTGATCCTTTTACTTATGGGAATGTTAAGCATGGGGCAGAAGGATTAGAATATAATTCTGGTCTCCAAATAGAACTGATTTTTTAAGTAGTCCTACAATTGTTAATGTTATTATGAATGCGCTTGTTGATTAAGAATGTTGCTTCTATCTAGGACATTGTGGAGGCCAAGGAATATCTGAAGCAAAGAGGAGTTGATGTTAGCTCTAGCTGATAATAATTTGTTGATTCAGAATTAGCTGCTAACTATTACTTAATGGGAGTAGCAAAGAATTTTGTCAAACAATGTACGCAAATACTAAAACGGGAAATGTTTGGACTAGCACTACTGTACATGGAATTCTTTTTACTTCGATAAACTTTTCTTTTTATCTTTTTTGTAATTAAATTTTGAATCCTGACTATGTTTATGAAAATGTTTCTTCCAAGGCTTTTCAAAGTGAAATATGAAAGCGGACTATTGGGAAGAGAAGCTTTTTGTCGACATTCCTCGTGAATACAGAGGCCCTTATTACATTGTTATGTTCTGTTCAAAAGTAACAAAAGAAAGCTCGTTCAACAAGTTGTGCGATGTGCACGATGGTTCCATATCAGAACCCTATCACATGATTTTTTCAACTTATAGATCTTCTCCTCCAAGAAGACTTTCCTCCCAACCAATTCGATTGTTCCGACTTCGAAGGTCGACCTCTAATTTTGACAGTTTTTCCTCCAATTTTTCTGTTTCTTGTTGTAGTTCAGCCGCCTGCTCAAGTTGTTCTAATCAACCGCGATGCCCATGTACGAGTCTCAGTATCTCCGTGGGATGAGGTTCTTCATCTTCAGGTGGATGGATTTCTGAATGGATTCGTCGTGGAGGATGGTTTCCTAATGTTCCCTTTCCATGGGGACCACTCGTTCTTTCTTGTTGGAGAGGTATCATGATTGCTCTATCGTCATTGTGAGGATCTGGTTCAGATTCAGAGGCCGTATGTAAGCCTTTAAACTGGTCGTCCGCTATGATTGGGTGTAGTTTTCTAGGTCTCCGGCAACGGCGCCAATATTTCGAGGGTTACCTGAAACTGGATTGTTTTTAGCCAAGACGTGAGATCCAGTATCTTTCTGTGACAATGTCTGACTTGTATCGAGACCGAGGTGCCGTCGTCCGAGTTCCTTGTAAGGAGGTAGGGGGTGGTACCTGCAAGGGACTCCGATACTTAAGTTTCAAAGGTTCAAAGCAGGTTTTTAATAGATTGGGGTCTGAATTTACGTGAGAGTGTCAGTGTATTTATAATAGAGTAGATAATCACTTTTTAATAGATTGGGGTCTAAATTTACGTGAGTGTCCGTGTATTTATAGTAGAGTAGATAACCACTTTTTTAGAGTAGTTCCACCTTTAATGGTGGATAATTGTTTCCTTTTTATAGGAAAGTTGTTGAGGTCTCATCTCCAGATAAGTGGAAAATATTACCACAATGCCCATGTACGAGTCTCAGTATCTCCGTGGGATGAGGTTCTTCATCTTCAGGTGGATGGATTTCTGAATGGATTCGTCGTGGAGGATGGTTTCCTAATGTTCCCTTTTCATGGAGACCACTCGTTCTTTCTTGTTGGAGAGGTATCATGATTGCTCTATCGTCATTGTGAGGATCTGGTTCAGATTCAGAGGCCGTATGTCAGCCTTTAAACTGGTAGTCCGCTATGATTGGATGTAGATTTCTAGGTCTCCGGCAACGGCGTCAATATTCCGAGAGTTACCTGAAACTGGATTGTTTTTAGCCAAAACGTGAGATCCAGTATCCTTCTGTGACGGTGTCTAACTTGTATCGAGACCGAGGTGCCGTCGTCCGAGTTCCTTGTGAGGAGGTGGGGGTGGTACCTGCAAGGGACTCCGATACTTAAGTTCCAAAGGTTCAAAGCAGGTTTTTAATAGATTGGGGTCTGAATTTACGTGAGAGTGTCCGTGTATTTATAATAGAGTAGATAACCACTTTTTAATAGATTGGGGTCTGAATTTACGTGAGAGTGTCCGTGTATTTATAGTAGAGTAGATAACCATTTTTTTAGAGTAGTTCCACCTTTAATGGTGGATAACTGTTTCCTTTTTATAGGAAAGTTGTTGAGGTCTCATCTCTAAATAAGTAAAGCTGAACTGCAATCGTCCCATCCGATCTCTATGAAGTCGAATAGATATAGTAGCTGAATCTCTTGAATAGACTTTTATTTTTTTTTTTTTTGGGCCTGACTATTATTCATTGGACCAGAATATAAACATATAGTATAAAGCACAATAGTAGTAATTGTAACCCCTCATGCGTGCTTAGTAAGACCATGCTCGAATGTCCTTCAAGAACATTGTGTCTACAACCGATGCACCATATTATTTTAGAGATAGTATGAAAAAGAAAAGAAATGAGATAAGAACACAAATTCTCAGTAGACATGCTCCTATATAACACCTCCGTACTTCAAGCCCATTTTTTAAGATTTAAAAAAAAGCATGACATGTTACATAATTTTTTTGGACGGATATAAGAAAGAAGAATTTTGAAAAAAATAACCTTGACATAATCAATTATGCAAAAGGAGAAATTTGAATGAAAATAATAAAAAAATATAGATATATATTTTTTTACGTTAAAAATGGTTTTTTTTTGTAATTTTTATAAAAGGTATTGAGTTTAAATTGTATATAAATTTAATAGGAGTTTTTTTTTAGCAAAAATTCTTATCCCCAAGGATTGTCAATTACCTTCTTTTATTGAAAGACCATCTCAATTATTTTATCTTATTGTTTAATGATGTAAAACACTTAAAACCCTGCAATAATAATAATAATAATAATAATAATAATAATAATAATAATAATAATAATAATAATAATAATAATAATAATAATAATAATAATAATAAACATGTCATGCACATATTAAAAAACACACATACGATTTTTACATAGACGTGGTATCTTCTAAAACTCTTTAATTCACCTCGAAGGCTCGAACAATATGCTGTTGATCTTTTTTGTATTTATGTACGAAATTTGTGTGATAAAAAAAGATTGAGAGGATGAGTTCTCACTCCTATTAGTATGTGTGTTAGGTGGTATTTAAATTTTAGGGATAAGTATTGTTTTGATTCCTAAGATTTAGGATCAAAATCAAATTCGTTTCTAATGTTATTTTTAATTTAAAATCATCCCAAATTTTTTATTTAGTATTAAAATCGTCATTTTTAATAAAAATTTTTTAATTTTATTACTAAATTACTCCTATCCTAATAAGAAAATTATAAAATAAAAAAAAAACGCGGGATAAAAAAGGAGAGAAAGGAAAAGGGCGCAGGGGGGAGGAAAAAGGAAAAGGAAGAGGGGGAAGGGGAGAAGGGGAGAGGAAAGAAGAGGAGGGGGGAACGGGGGACGACGCTGGAGAAGCTTGGAGCAGCCGTTGCTGTCGGGAATCAGAACCAGATGGAGAGAGAACTCGCGAGGGAAAGAGGAGACACAAGCTAGGGAGTCGCATTTTGCCACTGTTACTGCTGCTACCAATCTTGCCGCCACTTTGTGTCCTCGCTGCTGCACTTCGCCGATTTGGCTTCTGCTTCTGCTTCCGATTCTGCTTCAACATCTGCATATTATTTTTTTATTTCACTGTTGTTGTGTGTTAATTTTGTTGTTGAATTTGATGTTGTTAGTTTCTGAATTTGAATAATGTGTTATTGTTGGTGTTCTTGAATCTAATTATTAATATTTGGTAGGAATAAGAGAGGTGATGATAGCGATAAAGGTGGTGGTAGTGAAGGATATTTTTATCTGTAAAAAGTCAAAAAAAAGATTTTGATACCAAATAAAATGTTGGGGACGATTTTAAATCTAAAATAATATTGGAAATATTTTTACCTTAAACTTTAGGAAGCAAAACAATACTTATCCATAAATTTTAAAAAGATTTTGGAAATGGTTACACTTTCATTCAAATTTAAAATTTGAAATTTTTACCCTCTTATTAACTGCATATCTATTTTTAATATATAAAATTAAATGTATAAATTTACTCATGTTACTTTTAAGACATGTTTCTCCTCCCACTAATCCTATGTCAGCGACATCACTTACTTGGCAAAATTTTAGAATCAACCACTCATTTTTTGCCAAATCAACTATTATTTTTAAATCAGCAAAAAAAATATACAAAAAAAAAACTAAAAAACACGGATAATTAGAAATTAATAATGTCTAACCAAATTTGTAACCTACAAAGATATTGAATCCATATTCCTATATTTATTATATCTTACTGTTGTAAACAATACAATAAATTTATAACCCCAATAACTAATTTTGATAAATAACTCATTAAATATAATAAACATTCATATTACAAATGTCATAATAATATTATTAATCATAATAAATTTTATGCTACAAATATTCAAATTCCATACTATTTGACCTACTTATATAAGTCTCTTATCACTATTCTTTCAAATAATATCAAATTTAGCACAAAAAATTTATTTCCGAAATACACAACATCTCAAACTTACTCGATGGAGTATCATTATTTGGACAATATCACCAAACAAACAGACAATTGGTTTATCAAAGTTTGCGTAGATCGTCTATGGAAAACATTAACACCCACAAATGAAGAGGAGTCTATTTGCTTAGAAGTGATTATATTAGATGAAAATGATACAACTACATTTGTGGTACATGTAATCAAACACCACAATATCCAACAATAAAGTAACTCTATATACTTTTCATAATCCCATTTATCAAATTATTAGTTACTAACCCAATACTTATTTCAAATTAAAGTGCTACAATAATTTTTGTACTATTTGATGGCGAAGAAAACAAATTGTTGGGCACAACTGCTTCAAATCTAATGACACTTCAAAAAAGTAATGACATTGAAGCACCATCCCAATTGAAAAATTTGTGCAACCTCACACATATATTTGAAGTCAAAGTAAATAATTTTAACCTCAAAAAAGGTTGTCAACAATACATTATTACCAAGACATTTGTTCCAACCAAAAACACTAAACTTCAACACCCATTACAACAAATAAATACTTACTCAAGACATCATTTTTATTTCTAATTTAAATTATTCATTGATTATAGGAATTAACTTCGCCAACACTAATATCATCAGACGAAGATCACATACCCATCAAGAGATTAAGGAGAAAGAAAACAAAATTCAAGACACATTTTTCGGAAAAAAAACATACATGCAAAAATGGAACAAGCAACACAATAAAAAATGCATACAACTCAACAATTCATAAAGAACATCCCTTCATAAGAAGTTACGACAACCAATAAATTATTTTTAGATAAATTAAATTCCAAAAATAAATTTAAAGTCTCCTGGAGGTATATGCTCTTTTTATTTTGTCTACTCCATTAATGTGGTTCTTTTCTTGTCTTTAACTAATAATTATATATTATTTAACAAGTATTTTAGTTTTGATATAGATGTGTTCTATCTTATTGATTCTAAATTTTATTTCAACATGTCTTGGTTTCTTGCTCTTTTATTTCATAAATAAAGATATTATTTATCTTACTTTTATGAAAAAGGATTGGTATATAGATTATTTTTTTATTAGTTTAATATCGATGGTAATTAATTATAGTTGGAATATATAAAAAAAACATAAGGTTAACCACAAAATATTTTTTTTAATTTTTATCATTTGAAATTTTTAAAATGAGACGAACTAATTTTTCTCTCTCTCTCAACTTTCAATCTTCCTTTCTCTCCTGATTCATCAAATCATTAACATCATCACTTGAATAACTTAGAACATGAGGTGAGCGTGAAGAACAATTAAATTATGAATTGAATTAAAAAGTTGTGAATGGCCAATAATTATCATTGACGCCGTTTTCTTTCTTTCCCTTATTTTTCTTTTTTCCCTTTTCTTTTTCCTTTTCTTACCTCTTCCTTCAAATTCGTCTAATAGAGTTTGATGAGAGTCTATTCTTTTTTGGTGAACATAATTGTTCCGATCAACGAATTGGAAGGAAAAAGATCTGAATTCTTATTACACTGTGATTCATTGATTTCTCAAGATGATAGACATGACAAGCAGATCCCCGAGTGGTGATTTTGATAACTAGAGCAATGTCAATCTCTTTCATCAACTCACGATTCTTCAATCTCAAAGAGCAACACAAGTTCAATTCAAAATCAATCAAACTCTTATTTTATTCCACCCTAGAGAAAATCTAAGTAGTAGAAGTCGTGAAGCTACAATGACATACTCTTATTATAACAAGTAAGGCCACTGACGTTAGGATTTTTGCTAGTAAAAAATGTCATAAAAATAGTTGCGTTGTAGATATAGTTTCTAAACCAACAAAAATCTCTTCGTACAAACGTTTTGGTTGTCACAAGTAACAAACCCCTTTAAAATTGATTACCGAGTATTTTAAACCTCAGGTCGTCTTCTCAAGGAATTGCAGGGAAGTATGTTCTTATTATTGGTTATGAGTTTGTAAATTGGGGTTTTGGAAGTAAGGTGGGAATATGTTATATGACAAGTAAAATAAAATAATAATAATAAAAATAAACTCTTGGCAAGGTATTAGAACTGGAGGTCCTATCCTTATCAATTGTAATGAGAATTGGATTTTTCTCCCACTTTGTTAACCTCTAACTATGAAGGTAAGTTAAGTGAATGAATTAATTTTTATTCCTCAGGTCCTAGTCTTTCTTTGGGAAAGACTAGAGTTATTGGAATTTGAATTAATGAAATAAAGAAATTCAATTTTCAATCAACAATGAGTTTGCCAAAATAAAGAAAATATCTAAATTAAAAAGCATCAATATAAATAAAGCAAAGCAAAATTAAATCTGAGAATACCTCGAATAAAATACATTCAAAGTAGTAAAATCTAACATGGAAAAGTTCATAAGCCAATTGGGCAACATAAATCAAATACAAATAAAAGCATGAGAGTATCTGAAAGTAAAAGAGAAATAAAAAGTAAAAGGAATATTAAACCTGGATCGAGAGTTACACCTAAAACTAAGAGAAATCCTAAATCCTCATCCTAAGAGAGAGGAGAGAACCTCTCTCTCTAAAAACTACATCTAAAATATAAAAAGTGAATTATGAGAGCCTCCTCATGAATGGATGCAGTCCCCCACTTTATAGCCTCTAATCTGTGTTTTCTGGGCCGCAAACTGGGTCAGAAATAGTCCAGAATTCGCTGGTTTCGAATTTTTGCCACGCTGGATTTCCGTCATTGCGACGCGGCCGCATGGATCACGCGGTCGCGTTGCTTAGCGTCAAGGAAACTATAACATATTATATATCAAATCGAAGCCCCGGACGTTAGCTTTCCAACGCAACTGGAACCGTATCCTTTGGACCTCTGTAGCTAAAGTTATAGCTGTTTGAGTGTGAAGAGGTCAGGCTGGACAGCTTAGCAATTTCTCCAACTTCTTGTATTCCTTCCACTTTTGCATGCTTCCTTTTCATCCTCTGAGCCATTCCTGCCCTGTAATCTCTGAAATCACTTAACACACATATCAAGGCATCTAATGATAATAAGAGAGGATTAATATTAGCAAATATAAGTCCAAAAAAATATGTTTTCAATCAAAGCACATAATTAGGAAGGCAAATGTAAAACCATGCAAATAGTATGAATAAGTGGGTAAAGAGTAGATAAAAACCACTCAATTGAGCACAAGATAAACTATAAAATAGTGGTTTATCAACCTCCCCACACTTAAACATTAGCATGTCCTCATGCTAAGCTCAAGAGAAGCTATAAAGAAATGAAGAAGAATGATAGAATGTATGAAATGCAACCTATGAATGCAACTACATGCTAAATGCTTTTACTTACTTGGTTAAGAGTAAATAAGTTCTCCAAGAATAAATATGAACTGGATTTCACTAATTCAAATCATAAAAATGAAGTACAAATAGACTTGCAAGAAGAAAATAGCTCATGAAAGCAGGGAACAAGGAATTGAGCATCGAACCCTCACTGGTAGTGTATACACTCTAATCACTCAAGTGTTTAAGGTTCGATCTCTCAATTCTCTACTAACCTTGCTTTCTAAGGCTTACTCTTCATCTAACAATCAACATAAATTTAATGCACAAATACACAAATCAAGAGGTCTTTTAAGGGTTGTAATGGGATTAGGGTCAAGGTAGGACTGTATTTGGTCAAGTGGACTAAAATCTGAATCCTTAATTAACTTAAACTTTCCACCTAACTTAAACAATCCATGTAATCATAATACCACATCCAACTATCCATTAACCATGTTTTCCACATATTCATGCATTCTAATTTCAAGTACAACTCATATGCATTGCTTTCACCACTTACTTTGGGGCATTTTGTCCCCTTTTATTATTTGCTCTTTTTCTTTTTTTTTTCTCCTTTTTTTTTTATTTTTTTTATATATTATTTTTTTCTTTTTTTTTTTCCTCAATGCATATGATTAAAGTATTGAATGCATGAACATATTCTCAACATTCTTTCACATTTTCAGAAAATTCTAACATACTCAATTCTCAAACCAAATGTTTCCAAACCCACTTTTTCCCACACTTAATTCGTGAGCATTCTCACTAGTCTAAGCTAACCAAGGATTCGAATCAAGGACATTATTGTTTTCCTCTTAGAGTTAATGATGTGCTAAAATAAAGAACAAAGGGGTAAAATACGCTCAAAGTTGGTTTGCAAAGGATAATGAAGGGTTAAGGCCATATAGGTATGTAAGCTCAGTGAAACAAATGCCTCAATCATATAAGTGCATGCATACATCAAACCATGGAAATATAGAATTAAGCAAGACAAAGATCACAATTTTAGAGAGAATAACACACACCAAAAATAAAATATTGGTTGATAAAATGCAACAAATTAAATAGGCTCAAAAATCTCACTGGTTTTGTGTGTTCGAGCTCTAAACCATGTTCCAGTATAATATCTCTTCAAACAAGTGTAACAAAAATTTTATTCAAATTAGTGAAATTCTCTAAAAATTTTCTTGAAAAAGAAAATATTACTTCAACCAAGTGGTAAAATATGCACAAAAATCAAACAAACATGCAAATGCAACAACTAACAAGGAAAATAAAACATTGGTGTTTGAGAAGGAAATACTAACCCATGGAGATCGGTATCGACCTCCCCACACTTAAAGATTGCACCGTCCTCGGTGCATGCTAAGATGTGCAAGTGGACGGGTTGCTTCAACTGATGCTCTTCTCATCAAGGAATGTGCGTAGGAACTTGTTTGTCTCTCCCATTAAGAAGCTTTTCCTCTCCCTTTGTGGTGGCCATCCTGAAAGAAGAGGGAAAAGAAGAAAAGTAACCCAAAATAAAGATAGAAAGTAAAGAAAATATGGGTGTTAATGCCAGATAATAAGGGTCTCAATTACATGGTAGCTACAACATGCAAGTGAAAAAACAGTAGAAGTACATGACAGATCAAGAGTGTAAAAATTTGCAACAATGGGAGGAGAGAGTGGGTAATGAAAGACAATGTAAGTTCATGTCAATGCAAATGAAGTGCAAGTATCATAAAAGATTGGCATTGGCAGATAATTAATATCATCCCACAGTGTAAAACAAGTTACTAAGCACCAAAGTAATTCAAGAAAAGATGTAACAGTTGAATAAGAAATTTTTTTTAACACCAATGAAAAAAAAACATGCACAAAATTAAAATGCAATGAATAAATTAAAATAAAATAAAATAAAAGATAATAAGAATGAAAGGGGAAAGAAGGGAAGAAGAAGTAAGTAAGAAAGGAGGTAAGGAAAATTAGGATTGGGGAAGAAAAGATAAGATATTTGGCAAATTAGGATAAGCTGTGCGGCGCAAGCGACGCGGTCGCGTGGGTGACGCGGCCGCGTGGTGCGCAATAAGGTTAAGCGACGCGGACGCGTGGGTCATGCAATCGCGTGACTCGATTTGTGCTAGTGGCGCGAGTGCAGCCTCGCGCTCGTACAACTCTCTGTTCAAAATCTTATTAGTGCCAAATTTTAAGTGACGCGATCGCATGGGGCATGCGATCGCGTGAGTGGGCTTTAAAGGAATATGACGCGGTCGCGTGGGTCACGCGGCCGCGTGGGAAGGATTATGCGTTCAGCACCAATCCAGCACCACTCTCGCACAACTTTTGGGTGTGCACCACTTTGACGTCAAAATCTTGGTCACGCGGCCGTGTGGGGCACGCGGTCGCGTGGGAGGCCATGATTTCCATGCGACGCAAACGCGTCAGCGACGCAAACGCATCAGCAACGCGGTCGCGTGGATTGATTTGTGCCATTGGCACGTCTCCAGCCACACTCCAGCGTGACTTTCTGTTCATTTTTATTTTTCTTTACTCTCCTTGTGACGCGGATGCGTCGCTGATGCGATCGCGTCGCATAGCAAAATTTTTTTTTAATGCAATATGCAGATGCAAATGCAGTGCTTAATGTGAATGCTATGCATGATTCCAGGTTCAATAAAATAAAATAAAAAACAAACAAAACTAAATAAAATTAAAATTGAGAAAGGAATGATTATACCATGGTGGGTTGTCTCCCACCTAGCACTTTTAGTTAAAGTCCTTAAGTTGGACATTTGGGGAGTCCTTTGTTATGGAGGCTTGTGCTTGAACTCATCCAGGAATCTCCACCAATGTTTGTGATTCCAATGGCCTCCGGGATCCCAAACTAGGCGCAGAAAGCCTTCAAGCAAGTTAAAGCAAGTGACAAGGCCCCAAGAGTGTTGATTTCTGGGATGAATTCCGGGGTCCCAGACCTTGCCTTTGCACCCATCTTCTTGTTGATCATCATTTTTCCACTTGGGTGGTGAACAGTCGGAATTATCACTGAGACATTCAAACAGCTTCCTAGACCCATTCAGTTGAGTTTTATACCAACCTTTGCGTTTAAACTTAAAGCTTCCAACCATGATGAACCTTGCTTGACAATTCTTATCACTGGCCATCTTCCTCTTACTCTTAATGCCATAAAGAGCTCTAAGTTGACCATCCGTCTCCAGTAGCCCATATTCAAGTGGGATTAGAAAGCTATGGGATATGAAGTTTACCCACTTGAATGTTGTGAAGGATGATGGCAACTTAGGGGGAGGGGTTTCCAACAACTTTGGCAAGGTAATTTCAAGCTCCACTCCCTTGTGCTCTTTGACTACTTCCACCTCTTTGCAAGCTTCTTCAATTTCAACCTCTTCCTCTTGGTAGCTTTCTTCCAATTCAATCTCTTCTTCATTGCTCACCAAGGGCATGGAAGGTTGTGCTTCTTCTTCTTTAATCTCCATCTCTTGATCAACCTCTACAAAATCTTCAACCATGATCTGCCTTGAAGGTTGTACGCTCTTCTCAACATCAACATCAAACACCGTGGAAGGAGGCTCTGTGACTAGACTTTCCAATGGAGGTACAACATCTCCTAAGTCTGCAACCACTTCTTCCTTTTTAATAATTGCTGCTTTGTCCAGTTGTTTAAGTATAAAATCGTACTCATCCTCTATGTTTTTCTTTTTATGACAACTCCTTTCAACTATTCTTTCATCTTCAAGGGTCTCTCCTACCCTTACCCGTAGGGCCTCCTCTAACTCTTTATGAAGTATGGATTCGCGAAGATGATTCCTTCTTTCCTGTTCTATATCAATAGCATAATTGGGATCATCTTGCTCTCGGATTGATGGATGTGGGTGCTCTTCCATGGATGGTGGTGATGGGATGGAGAGATTATTCTGTGGTTGACAAGGAAGTGCACTAGAGCTTGAGGGTTGATTGTTGAAGGTATTTGGTGGTCTGATTTGGGTGAAGAGAGCTTGTATAGTAGAGTTTAGATCGGCAAGTGCTTTCTCCATGGAGGTTTGGGGTAGATAGGAGGGTTCATTTGGTTCATAAGGTGGTTGGTATGGTGGATGAGGGTTAGGGTCATATGGAGGTGAATGGTGGAAAAGGGCTTGTGAGTATGGTGGTCCCAAGTTGTGTTGAGGAGGTTCATAGGCATATGATGGTGGTTGTTGATAGTCCATTGGAGGTGGTTGTTGCCATGAGGGTTGATTAAATCCTTATGGCTCCTCCCTTCTTTGATTGTTCCAACCTTGATGCCTGTTCTCATTGTAATTTCTTCTTCTTGCAACATAATTGTAACCAGACTCATAGTCAAAGGGGTGAGAATTCATAGTAGTAAATAAAAATTAAAAATGAAAATAAAAATAAATTTAAATTAAAAGGTTATTTAAATTTTGAATTTGAAAATTAAATTTTGAAATTTGAAATTTGAAATTTTGAAATTTGAAATTTGAAATTTGAAAATTTTTAAATTTAAATTTTGAAAATTTTTAAATTTGATTTTTGAAATAAGATAAGATAAGATAAAAATTTTAAAAATAAAAATTTGAAAAAATTTTTTTTTCGAAAAAATTAATTAAAAATATTTTTGAATTTAATGAGGAAAGAGAAAAACAATAAAATGACACCAAATTTCAAATTTTTAGATCAAAACGAAGAAAACAACTAAGAACAGCTTGAAGGTCAAGATGAACGTGAAGAACAACTTGAAGATCAAGATGAACACTAAGAACAAATTTTTGAAAAATTTTTTAATAACTAAATAAAAACAAATAACCTCTTAATTTATGGAAAAGCAAAAATAAAAACAAAAATAAAAACAAATAAACAAGCAAAAATAAAATATTTACAATAACCAATAATAAGGCACACGTTTGCAATTCCCCGGCAACGGCGCCATTTTGACGTTAGAATTTTTGCTAGTAAAAAATGTCATAAAAACAGTCGCGTTGTAGATATAGTTTCTAAACCAACAAAAATCCCTTCGTACAAACGTTTTGGTTGTCACAAGTAACAAACCCCTTTAAAATTGATAACCGAGTATTTTAAACATCGGGTCGTCTTCTCAAGGAATTCCAGGGAAGTATGTTCTTATTATTGGTTATGAGTTTGTAAATTGGAGTTTTGGAAGTAAGGTGGGAATATGTTATATGACAAGTAAAATAAAATAATAATAATAATAAAAATAAACTCTTAGCAAGGTATTAGAACTGGAGGTCCTATCCTTATCAATTGTAATGAGAATTGGATTTTTCTCCCACTTTGTTAACCTCTAACTATGAAGGTAAGTTAAGTGGATGAATTAATTTTTATTCCTCAGGTCCTAGTCTTTCTTTGGGAAAGACTAGAGTTATTGGAATTTGAATTAATGAAATGAAGAAATCCAATTTTCAATTAACAATGAGTTTGCCCAAAGGAAGAAAATATCTAAATTAAAAAGCATCAATATAAATAAAGCAAAGCAAAATTAAATCTGAGAATACCTCGAATAAAATACATTCAAAGTAGTAAAATCTAACATGGAAAAGTTCATAAGCCAATTGGGCAACATAAATCAAATACAAATAAAAGCATGAGAGTATCTGAAAGTAAAAGAGAAATAAAAAGTAAAAGGAATATTAAACCTGGATCGAGAGTTACTCCTAAAATTAAGAGAAATCATAAATCCTCATCCTAAGAGAGAGGAGAGAACCTCTCTCTAAAAACTACATCTAAAATATAAAAAGTGAATTATGAGAGCCTCCTCATGAATGAATGCAGTCCCCACTTTATAGCCTCTAATCTGTGTTTTCTGGGCCGCAAACTGGGTCAGAAACAGTCCAGAATTCGCTGGTTTCGAATTTTTGCCACGCTGGATTTCCGTCATTGCGACACGGCCGCATGGATCACGCGATCGCGTCGCCTAGTGTCAGAAAAACTATAACATATTATATATCAAATCGAAGCCCCGGACGTTAGCTTTTCAACGCAACTGGAACCGCGTCATTTGGACCTCTGTAGCTAAAGTTATAGCCGTTTGAGTGCGAAGAGGTCAGGCTAGACAGCTTAGCAATTTCTCCAACTTCTTGTATTCCTTCCACTTTTGCATGCTTCCTTTTCATCCTCTGAGCCATTCCTGCCCTGTAATATCTGAAATCACTTAACACACATATCAAGGCATCTAATGGTAATAAGAGAGGATTAATATTAGCAAATATAAGTCCAAAAAAACATGTTTTCAATCAAAGCACATAATTAGGAAGACAAATGTAAAACCATGCAAATAGTATGAATAAGTGGGTAAAGAGTAGATAAAAACCACTCAATTGAGTACAAGATAAACCATAAAATAGTGATTTATCAGCCACACAGAAGATGTGTGCTATAAGAAGCATGGTGCTCCTCCCATTTCCAAGAATGGCAATAACATAACACCACAATCAATCACGTGATCACCGAGGAGCATGATGATATACTCAGTGACAAACAATCCCAGCTCAATTGTCTATAAGAACACTGGAATATCAATATCTGAGTTCACTCCAGAACAAAAATTTGTCTTGTTAGAGTTTATCAAAGACAAAAGTGTGCGAACAACCTCATAATGCAAACCAAATTTTAACTAATTCCATTCAGACCTCCACTCCATGTAAAACCATTGCATTACATTTTAATGCAAGAATTATGAACATTATCAGTCTAAAATATGCACTATGGGTCATTGACTCCGATGTAATAGATCATGTGACTTTCGATTTAAAAGATTTCGCAAATTTTTAAAATATTGCTCCAATCAATGATATTGCCAAATGGGACCAAAACTGTCAGCAACATCATTGGCATAATCACATTCTCTAAAAACTTTTTTCTCAAAAATATTTTGTACATTTCTTTTTTTATTTTAAACTGATCTCTGTGTCAAAATTAACATTAAACTTACATTGCCGATTGTTAATCGATGACAAGTATTGTGAGATACAAGATTGATCCACATAAAAAATGATTGGCATTGCTAAGTGTAGAGAATGGTTATATATAATGAGTAGAGAACCAGAATTCTCTCACTTTTTCTCTCCTTCAACAAAGCAAGCTTCATTGGCGGCAACTACGATTACTACTCATCCCATAACACCTTCACACACTGAGCACAACAACATTTGACATCTTAGATTATGACACATACATTACATAAACTGATTTTATTGAAAAAAATATTATCCTTTTATAGATTTACTGCTTCAAAATTTTCTTGTGACTCATGTCATTTCGCAAAACAAAAGAAATTATCTTTTGATCTTCGTACAACTGAAATAAAAGATTGTTTTTATTTAGTTCATATGGATATTTGGGATTTTATTTCTGTCCCTTCCAATGAAGGACATAGGTATTTTTTTACTGTGGTAGATGACAAGAGCAGATTCACTTGGATCTTTTTTATGAAAACCGAATTTGAGACATTACAATTGGTTATTAATTTTTTAATTTATCAGAGTACAATTTGAAAAATAAGTTAAGTGTATAAGGACTAACAATGAACCAGAATTCACCCTAAAATTCTTTTTTTTTTCATTAACAAGCATTTTACACCAAATTTCTTGTGTAGAACAAAACGGGATTGTAGAACAAAAATACCAACATATTTTCGGTGTTGCTAGAGCACTGTTGTTTCAATCAAGAATTTCACATTGTTTTTAGCAATACGCAGTTGCTCACGTTAATCACCTAATTAATAGGTTGCTCAGTACTAAACTGGATAATGCTAATCCTTATAAGCTTTTGTATGGTAACTTACCTACCCTTTTATATTTAAGAGTATTTGGTTCTCTTGCATATGTCTTTACATTAACAAATTCAAAAACAAAATTAGACCCAAGAGCCAGAAAAACAGTTTTTCTCGATTTTAAACTAGAAACAAAGGATTTTCGACTTATTGATTTAAAATAAAAGAAAATTTTTATATTTAAAAATGTAACTTTTTATGAAACTCATTTTTTATTTTCATATTTCACTAGCACTGACATTCCTGCGGTACCCATTCGTACTCCACAATGTATTAATCTTTTTTAATATGATACACCATTCACACATTATTTACAATTACTCACACATACCACACTCATAAATTCAAATGAACATTTCTCAAGTTTAGTGCACTCACCAATTTCTTCACACACCATTACACCCATTACCACACCACACACTAACAAAACATCTACATCACAAAACTATGACATCACACATGATTGCATCACTAAAAAATATGAAAGAGTTAAAAAATCGCCTGTTTATTTGAAGGACTACCACTGTATGATAACCCACGCAGTTCACTCTAGCAAATTTGCTAACTCTAACTCTTTATATCCTATCTCACAACACTTGTCATATGATAAACTAATCTCAAAATATAAGTCCCTTTCTCTAGCCATTACCTCAAATCCGAAACCTAGCACTTATGAGAAAGCGGCTGCACATGAATGTTGGAGAAAGACAATATAAGCTGAATTGACAGCTCTAAATCAGAACAGAACTTGGCGTCTCACTGAACTCCCAAAAGGCAAGAAGGTTGTGGGTTGTAAATAAATTTTTTGGGTAAAATTCAATCCCGATGGCACCATAGAAAGGCACAAAGCGAGGCTAGTTGCAAAAGAATTTACTCAAATGCAAGGAGTGAATTATGGTGATACTTTTAGTCCAGTTGTCAAAATGACTACTCTACGAGTAATGTTAGCAATAGCAGCGGCAAAAAAATGGCATTTGAAATAGCTGGACGTCAATACTGCCTTCCTTCACGGAGATTTGGACAAGAAAATTTTATATGAGGATACCATCCGATTTGGCTGTGTCACAACCAGGTTTAGTTTATAAATTGCAAAAGTCTCTATATGGGCTTAAGCAAGCAAGCAGACAATGGAACATTAAGCTCATTCAGACTCTTGTTGATGCTGGTTATAAGCAGTGATCATTCCCTCTTCATCAAGAAACAATTCGAAAGCTTCACTGTCATTCTAATATATATTGATGACTTGGTTTTAACCAGAGATGACATTGGCGAAATCAATTCCATCAATCAAGTTTTGGATGACAAATTCAAAATAAAGGATCTTGGTAATTTCAAGTACTTATTGGGAATGGAAGTAGCACACTCCAACTGTGGAATTCACATTTATCAGCGGAAGTACACCATGGACCTTCTCAAGGATTTTGGTTATCTAGATTGCAAGCCTCGTTCCACTCTATTTGATTATAGTCAGAAACTCTCGAAAGAGTCAGAAACTATTTTAACGGACAACACTATTTACAGACAGCTTATCGGCCGACTCCTTTACCTCACAAATACTAGACCCGATATCTTTTATGTTGTTGAACGTTTGAGCTCATTTTTAGACTATACAACCACTTCTCACCTAGTGTTAACCACTGAAACTACGGGTATTTAGAAGAAACGACTTGAGATATTGTTTTAACAGTAACCAAAGATGATGAACAATTATACCTCCCTTTTGGATTAGCATGTTCAAGTAAAAATATATCGGCTCTAGCCATGTCATCCACATGCACCATAGGTGTTTGAAGGAGCGAACCAAATGGACTACTGTCACCTACACAATAATTAAATTTATTGTAACAGAATCATCAACTTTTTTTTATATATAATCAAATTTTATCAGAATACTAAATATATATGTATTTTTTATTACAACCACTTTTCACTTATAGGCTATTTTTTACGTATTCTGACATTTAAAAGGCATATTACTGATCTATTCTTCTCCTCTACTTCTAATATGCATCTCACTAGATTTACCGACGCTGATTGGGCTACCTGTGCCGATAGTCGTCATTCCGTTTTCGGTTATTACTTCATGCTTGAAAACTCTCTCGTTAGCAGGAAGAGTAAGAAGCAAACTATCGTTGCCAAGTCCTCTGTAAAAACTGAATATAGGTCTCTTATCGTTGCCACGTATGAAGCTAGTTAGTTATATTTTTTAAGAAAAAATATATGGAACCAAGAGATTACCAGCCAAAAACTAAACAAAACCACATTAATTTTAATTTTTTAAATTCAAAATTTAAAATTGATTAAGTAAACCTAATTAAAACCTATAAAAACCTTCCTCTTCTCTCTCACATTAACCTACCCACCTCCAACAATCACACACACAGACCTATCTCTCTCACCGTCAGGCCCTCTCCGCCTTCCCACCGTGACCCACTCCTCTTCTATCACCGATATCTCATATCTGGCTCGTCGGATTTGCCACCATCGATAAGAACCGCTTTCCTTTCGTAAATCAGATGTGTTATCACCGACATCTAACTCAAACTTAATTGATTACACCTTCAACTAAGAAGACATACCTCAGCAAGATCCAGATGTAAATCATCCTTTAGAAAAAAGTTGACAACCAGTCTTGCAAGGCCTAAAACACCTTGAACAAAGTATACCATAGCGACGGCGATGTTATCCGGGGATAAGTCTACACCAAACAATGTGATGTTTCTCATACGGTATTTATTCTTTCTAGGAACACTTGTTTTACTATTGGAGCAAGCTTCCACATCTGTCTCGGTTGTTAATGTATCTCTTTTTCCTGCACCTGCATCAATCGTGCACAAACAAGCACAAGCAGAGTACACTAATTAAAACAAGCAATCATAACAATTCAATCAACCGATCAGTGTCAGTTAATCCTTAAAATTTAACATAATCTAAATACTAATATTGGTTGGCAAAAATGGTTGAACTAAGAACTGTATTCAACGGCTACAATTACAGAAATATAACAAAAAAAAGCATTCATTTAATATGAAAAAAACATCCTAATACTTAACAAAAGAAATATCCAGTTATATTTTAGCAAAAATAATTAAATATCTATAAAATTTTAAAAAAAATATAAAATTCTTAAAGAAATAGATGCATTCACATTTGCAAAAGAAACATTCAGATACTTATCAGAAGAAACATTTTGATACTTAGCAGAAGAAACATTCATATATATTAACTCGTAAAGATTTTGGATTCACTCAAAGGTATTTGGCTAGTTTTTGGCTAATACCCTTTTAGTTCCCTAGCATTGTTCATTTTTTAATGGATTTCATTGGTTTATCGCTTCAAAAGTTTATCACTATATTATGTGACAACCAGCCAATAATTCCATCTTTTATGAGAAAACCAAACACATTAAAACATTTGTTTGGTCTCATTCATTTTATGTCAGTTCGTTTCAAAGACCAACTTGTTGATCTTTTTTACCAAAATTTTGCCACCAAGTCTTTTTCTTTACTAATGTTTCCAAGTTAGGATTGTCAAGATATATACAATTCTAACTTGCGGAAGAGTGTTACTTAAATTTTTTTATTAGTTTAATATTAATGGTAATTAATTATAATAAAAGTACATAAGATTAACTACAAAACATTTTTTTTTCATTTTCTGTTTTCATTCGTTTGAAAATTTTAAAATTAGAAGAACTGAAAAACTAATTTTTCTCCCGCTCTCAATTTTTACTCTTTCTCTTTTTTCTAATTCGTCAAATTATTAACATCACAGTTTGAATAACTTATAACATAAAATTTTGCTTCAAGAACAATCACATAATAAAATTAAATTATTTTAATTATCAACACTGTTTGTTAAAAAATATTATTAAAAAATGTTTGGTGTTTTAAAGGCAAGCTTTCTAATTTTGAAACAAATGTCAAATTATCCTATTAGGAGATAAAAAGTAAATTTTTATGGCATGTTATGTTATACATAATTTTACTAAAATACAATCATGATTTTTAGAACGAACTAAATCAAATCTATCGGTTCGACCTAGTTAATCAAGAACCAATCACCAAATTAATTCAGTTCAAGGTATAAACTACTTTGTTATGACAGAATAAAAATTAGCAAAAAAAATAATTAATTAGTTTAACTAGTATAATTTTTTAGTAATTAATTAATTTAAAATAATAAATTACAAAAATATAATTTATTTTAAAATATATATTTTATACATAAATATTTTATTTTATTATATCCGATTTCATTTTAATGGAGTCTCGTTAAACTTTTGAATTTATAATTTCATCAATTGAATGATTGGTCATTGGTTTGTTTTTCAAAACTTGAATACAACATAGAAATATAAATTCTTTGGTGAATATTCGAAGGAATGTTTGATTGGAGATCAGCAACACTTATATAAAAATGATAACAATGCTACGAAAATGACTGAAATAGTTTAAATAAGAACGATTATTGCAAATTAAATGTGAAAAATTATCGTAGAATCGTACATGATAGTTATCACATATTTAAAATATGAATAGTAAAATTTTTTTTTTTTGTTTTAATTCATTAATAGTAACTTTTACTAGGTTAATATATTGAAAAATAATAAGTAATAAAAGCTTTACTTATTATTGTTTATTTGGTTAAATATCTATTTTTACTATGAATTAAGTTAATTACTTTATGATAGTAATTTATTTTATTTTTGATATTTTATAAAAATTAATTGTTAACTTTAGAAAAAATAAATAAAATTATAAATTCAATAAATATAATTTTATATTCTAAAATCAATACTAAAAATATATTTTATAAATAGACTAATCCAACATGTTTTTATTATTTTCACAAACAAATTATGTTTTCAAAATATAAAAGGTTAAAAATAAAAATTATTTTTAGAAATAAAAATACAAAAATAATAGAAATTATTTTAACTAATCATGTTTTGTATATTTAAAAAATTAACTATTCATATAAAATATATATAAAAAAATTAAAAATAAATTAAATACTATATATATCTATATATACAAATATATAATATAAATACATAATAATTAATTTAATACCTGATTTTTTTATATATAATATTTTGTATTTTCATAAGAACATTTGCCTAATTTTTTAAAAAAGTACACAAATATGTAATTATTAAATTTATTTTATTGAGTATATATATAAATAGGTTCTTAAAAAATTTTGTATTGAACGCTTTGGTCTTCGAAATTTTTTTATTATAATCAAAGTTTTCGAATTTTATATAAGTGAGACATTTAGATTTTTCGTTAGTTAAAGTTGTTGATCACTAATGGCAGAAGTCTAGGTAGCCATTAAGTTACTGATATAGGTTTAGGGTTTAGGGTTTTGGGCTTGTTTGGATGATGTTCTAAGAAAATATTTTTTTTCGAGTTATTTTTTTTTTAAAAGATTTTATAGAAAAGTAAAAGTAATTTTATGTTTGGGTATCTCATACAAAAAGATCTTTTTATCTATTAATTATGTTTGGATATAACAATATAAAAGTACTTATTTATTTATTTATTACATGAAAAACATCTTTTTTTAAAAGAAAAAAGATCTTTTAAAAAAAGATGTAAATTACAGCTTCTAAAAAAAAATGTTTTTCTGATTTTTCTAGTGCTTTTACTTTTACTACTCGAAATTTGCTAAATACGCTAAAAAATAAAAAAAAATCTTTTTTCATTGAAAAAATATTTTTTTTTATCAAAATAATGGCGTCCAAACAAGCACATTGTCACGTGTTGCGAATTGGACTAATAAGCCCTCCAAATCGAAGCACAAAAGCGATGTTGTTTTTTCCTGGATAAAACGTTACTTTTCTATTTAAATTCTGATATGAATGACAAAGTACAAGAGCTTTTATGTGAATGCTAATGCTGTTGGTGTTGCAACAAATTCGAGATAAGCCTCAATGTAGTCCCTGAAGTTGCTCTCGAGTCTCATAGTAGTCTCTGAACTTAAAAGTTCCTCAGAGTCATCCCCGAACTTGCACTCTGAGACTCAAAATGGTCCTTCCGGCAATTTCAGCACACGTGGCGCAACCGGAAAGCTTAGCTGACAGCGTTGGTGACATGTGGGACTCACAACGGCTAGCTGATGTGGCAGAGTAAACTCTTCCGACTCAATTTGGTCCCTCAGGTGAAGTTAAAACCCTAATCCCCTTTTTTGAAGGCCACATTGTTCACTCTGCTGTCTCCTCATCGGTGCTGTGTTCTTCTGTTCTCCCTCTCTGAAGCCCGAAGGTTATGGCTAGCATGAGCAATGCAGCTGGGAGCTCGAACAACCCACGATCATTTGGAAGCATCATGAGGAGAATGAACAGAAACAGAGAAGTTCGTTTGCCAGAATGGTATGCCTGCGGGTCGAGACCGGTGCTGCGGTGGTCAGAGACGGATTCTAATCCAGGGAGACCGTTCCTGGGTTGCCCGAACTACAATGTAAGTATTATTGTTGTTGATTGCTGTATTTATGGATATAAATTTTGCTGATTGAATTTTCTTTGATGTGCAGACTGTGGGTAAGAAATGGTGTGGATTGTTTATGTGGGTTGATAAAGTTTTGGAAGATGCCATGCCATGTGATGATAGAACAAGACATTCAGTTGATGATGAAGAATGGAAGATGAAGATGGCTTAAAAATTTGGCAAATTAGAAGCTGAAATTAGGGTTCTAAAAATGGGAAGAATTTTGATCTTTGTGTTCATACTGTTGATTGTAATTGGTGTTCTTGTATTAAAGCTGAATAGACAGCAGAGTCAAGTGTATCTAGCAAAAAACAAATGACATGCATGTTATATGCATTCCTTGTTCATGTACTTGTTCCTATCCTTTTGTTTGAAAGAAATGGAAATTAAAGTGTTTGATTATATGCATACTTTTGTTCCTGGACTTCTTTTCAATGAAATAGAAATGGACAAGATTTGAACTACTCTTAAATTTGTAACAGAGGATAAGATATAAACAAAAGGCTGAGAAAACTCAATTCAATAAAGTCATAATTCATAATTCATATTGGTAATGTTTGACTCAAAAAAGACACAATATAGAGCCAAAACACTAAGTATATCAAAGTTGTTGACATATTGACCTGATAAAATTCAAATTCTAAAATTCCCAACACTGGGACAATGTTTTAGGCATTGTAAACAACATCAGCAAAATAGATGAAAAAAAAAAAGCAGTCTGTTTTTCCTAAACATAATCATCTTAATCTTCATTTTTTGTGTCTGGGTGCCTTGAATCCAGGGTTGGACACAAACTTCATGAAATTCGCAAGCCTTGTAGCAATTCCTGTGTTGCACCTTGCATAGGGCCACTTGTTCAAATACTCCCAAGCTTCCTTATTAACCCTTTCAATCTTTTTGATGATATCAAGGCCATCTTGGCTAGTACACCTTGCACAATCCCAAAGTAGCCTTCTAAGTTGGAGATCCTTCCATTGCTTATTGAAGTTCTTCCACAGATGTCAAACACAGAATTTGTGATGGACATTTGGAAAAACCTCCTTAACTGCATTTATAAGGCCCTGTTTCAGATACCAAAGAAGGGGTCAGATAGTTGTTTTCAGGCAGTAAAATTGTCCCTACAGTTATATAAGTGACATCAAAATAGTCCCTAGACTTATGTAAGTGACATCAAACTAGTCCCTACACAGCACTGTTACAGAACATTATGCAGAACAGGATAAATGAATAACAATAGATTGACAGAACATTATGCAGCATATAATCAGTCCAGGATTAATTCTGCATATATAGACAGCAGCCCAGTGTATTAACATCATATAATCAGTCCAGGATTAATTCAGCATATATAATCAGCAATATGTGCCTTAAATCAAACTGGCAAATAAATCACAAGGACAGGCACCAAACTTCACTCTCCGTGTAGTTCCCCACAAAACCCAAGACCAAGACCCTTTTTTTTTTCTTTTGCAACTGAGGGAAATATATATATATATACAACTACAACTTACTACCAACAAAAAAAGGCACACAGAAATAAAGAAAATCTGCCAAATTTGGAGCTAAAGTAATCACTAACTAGAGAGGTTAAAAAACAATAAAATAATATACAACATTGAAAGTGGAGATGAAACAAGAAAAACCATCTAGAAATAGTAATGGTAAATAGTAGTTAATGAAAGCTCATTGAATGGCATCTGTTATCTTCTTCATATCATAGCATTGATTCACTCCTAATCTTCTTCTACCATTTTCATCATCACTCTCACTCTCTCCTTTTCATTACTTGACAGTTGGCAACAAAAGCACCACTCCCTTGCTTTTCTACTTCTCCTTCTCCCTCTAATATTTCACTGTGCTATATTATCACTATATTCAAATTAACAATATAAGTTAAGTCTTCTATTATTTTGTGATTTTTTTTTTCAAAATTTTTATTAGAAAAGGTTATTGTGGACCGGGGTATTGAATAGAGTGCCTAACTTTGTTAGTTGTTAACTGTTAAATTATATGATATTTCACCTTTATTTTGATCATGTTGCTAATGATTTGTGTCATGTGAACATAAGAAAGTGTGAAATCAAGAACATTATTTTGGTGTAACTAAGGATAGCAGTTCTCTAGACACTAACTTCAATCTTAGTGGATCAAACCATTCAAATTTACATACCCTTTCCCACAACTAATCCACTAGTCCAGACCAAATTCATCAAACAATGTGACTATTCCAATAGCTAAGTTAACTTCATTAGCAACTGCAAAACTTATTACTTTATATTACTCTAACTTATGTATGCAAGAATTCTTTATGATCACACACTCAGTTTAACTAAACAGCATTACACATTACATTCAGTTTAACTAAACCAACCCAATACAAAGAAAGGCAATTAGGTAAATCAGTCAAATTCAGAATCCATTATCAGAGTTACAAAAAATTTCAACTCCCAAAAGATCTTTACTTCTATTGTGATCATGCAAACTCTGTTTAACAAATTCATTGATCAGAGTCATTGTCCTGAAACACATTAACAGTTTGGAAACTCCTCCACTAAGAGCAGTAAACTCTAACACATAAGGAACACGTTTTCATATTATCAAAGCACAAGAAACACTCCTACTCTACAATTTTCTTTGCCAAACCACTACGAAAGCCAGTAGTGATCAAACCCTAGCACAGAGAACAGAACAGAGGCGTTCATACCCACCAATTACAATAAAAAAAATGGCATGAACTTTTGTGAATATTAGATTAACAACAATATCAAAAAACAGAGGAACCACATTTTTTTTTCATTTTTGGCTTACCTCTTTTAGAGAAACCAGGCTTCCCATGATTTTTTTTTCATTTTTGGCAAACGAGCTTCTCTATTTCTGTTCATTCTCCTCATGATGCTTCCAAATGATCGTGGGTTGTTCGAGCTCCCAGCTGCATTGCTCGTGCTAGCCATAACCTTCGGGCTTCAGAGAGGGAGAACAGAAGAACACAGCACCGATGAGGAGACAGCAGAGTGAACAATGTGGCTTTCAAAAAAGGGGATCAGGGTTTTAACTTCACCTGAGGGACCAAATTGAGTCGGAAGAGTTTACTTTGCCACATCAGCTAGCCGTTGTGAGTCCCACGTGTCACAAACGCTGCTAGCTAAGCTTTCTGGTTGCGCCACGTGTGCTGAAATCGCCGGAAAGACCACTTTGAGTCTCAGAGTGCAAGTTCGGGGATGACTCTGAAGAACTTTTAAGTTCAGGGACTACTATGAGGCTCGAGTGCAACTTCAGGGACTACATTGAGGCTTATCTCCAACAAATTCTGATATAAATATCAATGCTATTAGTGTAACAGCAAAATAAGATTTGAATATGAATGTTGTTTTAATTTAAGTAGAAAGACAGCATTTTGTCTAGGAAATTCAATTTAGAAGATCTATTAGTCTGATTGACAACACGTAACAACGTTATAGTCATGCCAATATCTTGACGGTCACATAAATTTTTGTTATTAGTGGTCAACAATTTTGACTAACAGAAAAACCTAAACATTTCACTTATATAAAATTCGAAGACCTTAATTGTAATAAAATTTTTTCAGAGGCCAAAAAGCTAAATACAAAATTTCATGAGGGCTTATCTGAGGATATATTCTATTTTATTTTTTAAAAATTTCCTAAGAACATTTGCCTATATGCCTAATAATTTTCCTATTTCGATCACAGGGTTTAGGCACCACTGGCTGTAAGCCCCCCACAAAACCACAAACCAAACGAAAAACCCTGCGCCACCTCTTCCACCATCATCATGGCACGGATTGCCAGGTCCTCTGCGCCGCGCCTACTCTACACCTTCTTCTCCTCCTCCGTGCCCCCGGCATCCCCATCGCCATCTCCGTCTCCGGCGTCGTCCCTCCTTGCCGGTGCATTCCACCTGCGGCACTTCTCGTCGGGCAACGCTGCTCGAGCGAGGGCGGCGGCGGCGGACAAGGAGCCATGGTGGAAGGAGTCCATGGAGCGGTTACGCAACATCGGGATCTCTGCTCACATCGACTCCGGCAAGACAACTTTGACGGAGCGAGTGCTTTTCTACACTGGTCGTATCCACGAGATCCACGAGGTTCGGGGCAGAGACGGCGTCGGCGCCAAGATGGATTCCATGGACTTGGAGAGGGAGAAAGGTATCACTATCCAGTCTGCTGCTACTTACTGCTCTTGGAAAGACTATAAGGTAATATCCCTTTCTCTGCTATTGATAAACTGTTCCCCTTCTCCAAATGGTTTTGTTGTTTTGCTATTCCTCAAATGATAAAACAATATAAAAGTAGTTATTTACTTCAATTTTAGTCTAATTTTTCAAAAAGTAATTATTTTTTTACGTTTTCTGTAAAGAAAATGTGTATTGAAGTACCTGTCAATCTACTAGTGACTATGATGAATCAGTCAGTTCCATTTCAGTGTTGAATTTATGATTCGAGTTGAGATTCAGTTTGATGAATTTTATGTGGTTATGAGTTGACTGAGCTCAGACTGAATTTAAGTATTAAATCAATTTTGAAGAGCTAATGAGCTTTTAATGTATAGTGATTACTGCAATCCCTAACATACTAATTATTGTTATGGATTAGTTATTAGTTATGATGGAGAATGGAGAAAAGGTTGAAAAGGTTTCTATGTGTAATCATTCTTAAGTGGAATTGAGAAAATAAAAAAGTTAGTCTGCTAAGCAAAAGCAAATTGTCTCGATGACAGTCAGAAATGTTGGAACATTGGAATATTGGAATAAGAATTCTATATTATACTTGCAGTACTGATGACTTCCTTCTTCCATCTCTTTGACTTGCTAATTATTTATACTTTCTAATTTTTGGGTAAAAGTATAATTGTATTTGTATTTCTTTTGGGAAATTTGTCATTGCAGATTAACATAATTGACACACCTGGTCACGTTGATTTCACCATTGAAGTTGAGAGGGCTTTGCGTGTCCTTGATGGTGCTATTCTTGTACTTTGTAGTGTTGGTGGTGTGCAAAGTCAGTCCATCACAGTAGATCGACAAATGAGAAGATACGAGGTTCCAAGACTTGCATTTATTAACAAGCTTGATCGGATGGGAGCAGATCCATGGAAAGTTTTAAATCAGGTTCGTTGGAGATTAATGAAGACAGTATAGATGATATGTTTTATAGTTTTATTGCCATTCATACGGTTTTATGGAAGAGAATTTCACAGATTCGGTTCCTCAATCCCTTGGTTGCTGATCTTTGAGAAATTAAGGAATTTGAAAAAGTTGAACCTCTTCTAAAGCTGATTTTTCATGATAAAATCTTCTGTAACCTGTTTATTAAAAATCTTCTATGACTTCACCTTAATAGCATCACATTAATTAAGATTTTGCAGCAATACATAAGCTATCAAATTTTAGTTTTGTAGTTTAGTAAGTATTATTTGTTATTACCTTTGTGCATTCTGGAAATCCTTTTAGTTTCCTTTTGATTCATTATATCATCATCACCATACTTTCTTTTTTATTGTATTTATATTGATAGAAGAATATCATTAAGACGGATAGAAGGAAGATGATAAGAGATTATATATATACAATAGCAAAAGATAGCCAAAAGTGCTTACATCATCATTATAGTTGCATAACTTTTTTCTCATTTGAGGACTATTACTTTTACAGGCACGATCTAAGCTTCGGCATCATAGTGCTGCAATGCAAGTTCCGATAGGCTTGGAGGATGATTTTGAGGGACTTGTTGATCTTGTGCAATTAAAAGCATACTATTTTCGGGGTTCTAATGGGTTTGTTTCAAAATTATTGCTGTTTATTACTAAAATTAATTCTCCTTATGGCTTATTTTTAGCATGCTCTATTGTTGCTTATTTCAGTGAAAAAGTTGTCACTGAAGAGGTGCCTGCAGATATGGAAGCCTTGGTAGCAGAAAAAAGGCGTGAGCTCATAGAAGCTGTGTCAGAAGTTGATGATCAACTTGCTGAAGCTTTTCTTGGTGATGAGCCCATATCACCTGCTGACCTTCAGGTCTGTGGGTTTTCTTTTTTCATTTTTTGGTTTTTTTCCCCCTTTCCCTCATCCCTATTGAAGTTTGGTATTAACTGAAACTGAGTAGAGAGAGAAGATATTTTCTGAATCTGTTGTATTTATCCTAATCTAGCTGGTAGAGTCAGTTTCTTAAGTTTGGTCTACCTCTGACAATTATTTTGTTGAGATGTTTTATTGTTGATTACATAGAAGTCTTGAGCATTCTAGATGTGTATCAGAAATAGGAAAGGCATAGGTGTGTCAATGGGAAGTGGTCTAGTTATTTTATGATTATCAGTGAAAATAATCGCTTATATAGTAATATGTGTGGTTTCTGCTAATAAAAGTTGTAAGCATGGTTCTTCGTTGATGCTTAGTTCTTGCATTTTTTACTCACTTTGGCCTATGGTTTTTCACTGATAGATTATCATGAAGTCGATGTACTACATTCTCCTTTAGCTTTATATGTAGTTTAGAATATTTAATTATTTTATTAAATATTGAGATGTATTATTGTGATGTCATTTTTCTTTGAGCAGGAAGCAATTCGTAGGGCCACCATAGCACGGAAGTTTGTACCTGTGTTCATGGGTAGTGCTTTTAAAAATAAGGTAACCATTGAATTACCTTTAGTTCTTATGTGTATTCTATGCTATATAGTCATTGCTTTCTGTATTCCTCCTCTTTACATTATTAATATGTTGTATCCTTATTTCCCATATGTATACAATGCACCTAATTTGGATATTTGTTTTTTTTTTTCCTTTTCTTTTTTTGAGAACTTAAATCCTCTTGGCTTAGTTGCCCCGACATTCTGTAATACACAACTGCTATAATGGTTGTGTATGCATATCATATGGGATCATAAATGGCATGCATCATGTTAGCAGGTATTTAATATTTGTCAGGATGGCTCAAAATATTAGGAGTGTAAAATATTCAAATATTCCAAGAGGTAGCTTAAGTTGCCCAACCTACTAGATCCTTTACGTTTGTTTTGATTGGATCATAGATGTCTGGGATCTTTTATCCCATCATATGCCCAAATGAAATCAAATACAGGTCAATTTATGACCATACACAATAAATATAAAGGAATAAAATATTTTGTCCTGATAAATTTTTATTAGAATGCTGCTGTGTTTATAACTATCTATTATTGACTACTCATCTCTTATTTGTGTTCTATCTCCTATCTTGCTTGTGATATGCTGGATTGCTCTGTTAATGTGTCGTGTAATGTTTTGTAATTTGT
The DNA here is from genome assembly GCF_059453495.1 of Arachis ipaensis. Taxonomy (NCBI): domain Eukaryota; kingdom Viridiplantae; phylum Streptophyta; class Magnoliopsida; order Fabales; family Fabaceae; genus Arachis; species Arachis ipaensis. The sequence goes on along the minus strand of NC_142441.1, from coordinate 141,016,270 downwards.
ATGATTTATTAAGTTACCTTTTGATTGGATTTGTGTAATTGATGAATCTTTTTATCATCAATTCGTCTAGGGTTGGTATCCTTGCTCTCAAGTTCAAACTCCCAAACCCCCAAGAGGTTCTCTTGTACATGCATATGCTTGCAGGCATCCCTATTTTTACCTTCTGCCTCTTATGCTTTTCATTGTCTTCTGTTACTGATACAGGGAGTACAGCCACTTCTGGATGGTGTACTTAATTATTTGCCATGTCCAATTGAAGTTAGTAGTTATGCCCTTGACCAAACAAAGAATGAGGAAAAGGTACCTGATTTATAAGATGTTTATCTTTGTTTTGCTTTGATATTATGATCAATTTGTCATAAATTGTCAATTGGCCTCTGAATTTGCAGGCTATTTTTTTAATGATGATTTATAAGTTTCTTTATATATATAGATTAGATATATATTTGGGTGGGAGTGAAAGAAGAATATTTGGTTTGAAGCATCATACAAGAAGATATATGGAAAATAGAGTAAAACATAAAAAAAGGGAAAAAACATCAATTAAGAACTTGGTTAATTACTCGAATAATTAAATTTTCATGGATTTTTTAAAATGTAATTACTAGTTAAACATAATCTTTAAAAAAGTTAAAAATTCTCATGTGGACATTTTCTTGCATCTATAGTAGCATTTGTAAGACTCCAGGCAGAAAAAGTAAATACAAAATGAAAAATAACACAACTTAGATTTAATCGGGATGATAACTATTGCATAAGTTTTCAAAATATAAATCACAACTTAGTCAAAGGAAGGTTAAATTTTTTTGATAGAAAAAGAAATTTTATTAGGAGAGAGAAGAATGTACACAAGAGGATGGAATATCCTCACATGGATACAAAATGGTATCACCCAACAAACAGGACCATGTACTAAAGCATGCCAATCCCTTTGAATGTTAGCTAGAGGAAGTGAGGAACACCCTTAGACAGACCATGTACTAAGCACCAAAGTGAGGCCGAAAAGGTAATCATATCTCAATTAAATCAGTAGTCGAAAAGGAGCTGTTAAAAGGCATGGACTTCCTTTACAAGTTTCAACCGAATGGACCAAAACACTGGAAAGTTACCAGTTGTATTTGCTTCTTGGTATGATCCAGAATGTGGTAATTAGAAATTGATGCAAATCCATCGGGAAAAGCCCAAGGATTTTAAATGATACCAAAAGGCCTCAAGAGTTCTTGCTGTGGCAATGAGAGGCCTGCAAATGATTTTGCAAGCCGATTTTGCATTTGTGCTCTTGTTTCTTTTTTATTGAATAATTTATCTATGCACTTTCAGGTTGAGTTGACTGGAAGTCCTGATGGGCCACTTGTAGCGTTGGCATTTAAGTTGGAGGAAGGGCGGTTTGGCCAGTTGACATATTTAAGGTAATATAACTTCAAACTCTTTTTCAACATATATATGGCAGTATCAAGTAAGAGAATTTGGCTGTTATGAGATGAGAGCAATTCTTGGCTGCATAATCGTACATGAATGGTCGAAGTACTTTAGAGCTCACATGATTACAGAAAGAAGTCACATCTCATATGACTATGTAACAGCTGCTACCAATTGTAGGTAGAAAAGAGATCAAACAGTACAGAAACTGAAGGAAATGGTAAAATCCAATGTGGCTTTACCCTTCCCCAGGTCATGTGTTCTTTACTGAGAAAGGAAAAAACAATGTGTGACAAATGGCAGGCTTTTGAGAGACCTGGCCCTCTCCTAGTCTGATTCTAATCCCAACAATCTGAATGCCCTCCTCAGCATTTTGTCACCTCCCAATATACTCCCCAACTCTCTTTTCTAACAAAATCATTTCACTACCCCTCCCCACCAGTCTTGCCACCCAGATTTACCAGTCCCTTGGGCCCATATTGCGCTCCCCTCCTCCCCCTCCTGAGCATTTTGTTCTCCCACAACCGAGATTTACTCATTTCACTCTCACCATTAACCATTTTATCACTTTCCCTATGTGTGTGTGTTGTCTGCATATATTTTGTTTTGAATGTGTTAACTTTGTAAATAACACAATTATTGGATTGTTTTCTCATTTTTCCTACCCCCCGGCTTTGGGTGTTGAAGAATTTACGAGGGTGTGATCCGCAAGGGCGAGTTTATTATTAATGTAAACACCGGCAAGAAGATCAAGGTAAACTCTAAGGTTTTTGTGATTGCGTTATTCATGTGCATATGTGCAACTGAATCCTGGAATTTTTTTTGGCTAATGCTATGCTATAAATCATAGCTTTAACTCAAGATTTTTCCAAACACAACTTTGCAGTAATGTTTTGTTGAAATCTTCAGCTTTTTATTATTTCCTTTAGATTTCATCTTGGGAAGAGTAATAAATTGCATGGCATAAGATTATAGCAATTATTCAATTGTAATCTACCCTGGGTTCATGAATTTCTTTAAAACTATGCACCAAAATTTTGTTGCTGTGCTACCAGTGATGTAATATTTTCACTAGTTAGATCATTAGGTCTGTGCTTTCATGTATTGCATTTCAAAATTATAATGAATTTTTGGCTAAATGTTTTTCTTAATGGATGCAGGTTCCTCGCTTAGTTAGGATGCATTCTGATGAGATGGAGGTTAGGTTTTAAATTTACAGTATTACTGGCAGATTTTCATGTTATTGGTATTTTTTTCTCATTATTTTTTTATGGTAAAGAGGAACTCATATCCCCTTGTCCTACCCAGTTTGTTTAGTTTTCTCTCCATATTAAAAAATCAAGAAAAAACAAAAAAGAAAAGAAAAGAAAAAGAAACTTTAGTTGGGTAGGTTATAGGCTATTATTTTTGCTATAGAGTAACTTGGTAGGGGTACCTTTCCCTGCTTGATTTGTTACGAAGACTGTTTAATATATTTCAATACTTAAATATATTTAATATTCAATTAGGATTTTATCCAAATTGCAGGACATTCAAGAGGCTCATGCAGGGCAAATAGTTGCTGTATTTGGTGTTGATTGTGCATCAGGTTCGTCTTTTGTCCTTGCCCTAACCTATTGATGTCTGGAATCCTATATTGTACCTTTATTTATTCAAGATTTAATTAAGGGTCTTGTTAACAAGTGTTAAGGCACTTGCTAGGAATACTATAAGAACAAGTAAATGTTAATTTTTTAAATTTTTCTGTGCACTTAATGCAAACCAAAACTTTTCTATTTTCTCTCTTAACCAATGCCCATAGGAAACTCTTAAGTTAAATCTTTTAAATTAATTTGTAAGGCTCTAATTGTATAGTTTGATCAAATTTTTAAGGCTTAATTACGTCAGTCCTTCTCAACAGCTGTTAAACATTCTGAATTTCTGATAATTGAGTCTTTTGTTGTTAGCAGTCTCTGCCTATTGATGTAGAGAATGAATTGCACTCTATTTTGAACTTAATCTTGTAGTAATATGTTGCCTAAGTTAGTTTTATATTGGCCTTAATACATGTTACTTGTCTAACTTTTTTCCATCCATTGGTTATTAGGAGATACGTTTACTGATGGATCAGTTAAATACACAATGACTTCCATGAATGTTCCTGAACCTGTAATGTCATTAGCTGTACAGCCAGTTTCAAAAGATTCTGGAGGGCAAGTAAGTAGTTTCTTTATGTAACACACTGACCACCCTGTCCCAGCTTATCAAGTATTTGATTTTCTTGGTATATCACTTGTAGTTTTCAAAAGCTTTGAATCGCTTCCAGAAAGAGGATCCTACATTCCGTGTTGGTTTAGACCCAGAGAGTGGGCAGGTAATGTTCTATTCTATTTATCTAGATCACAAAAGTGGCAAATTTGTTGTACTTGCAATGACATAGTTTACCTTTGTTGTTAGACTATCATTTCTGGCATGGGAGAACTACATTTAGATATTTATGTTGAACGTATTCGGAGAGAGTATAAGGTACCTATTCCTTTCCCATGCATTAATGTTGTTAATCCTTGCTGATACTGGTTTTATATTTCCTGCTTCTGGAGTTTCATTATTATGTTCCTACTTGTTAAGGTTGATGCAACTGTTGGAAAGCCCCGTGTAAACTTCAGAGAAACTGTTACACAACGTGCTGATTTTGATTATTTACACAAGAAGCAATCTGGAGGGCAAGGTCAATATGGACGGGTAATCGGGTATGTATCGGTAATTTTTATATTAGTTACCATACATAAGAATTTTTTTTATTAAAATCAGATTAGACATGTGGATTGCCTGAGAGTGGCACTTTGCACTATGATTGTCATATGCACTAATTATTATTATTATTATTATTTGTATCCCACTAATTTACATCTCACATTTACAATATCAATAATCAAGATTTGGATTTGTTTCTCATGAAAGTGTTAGATATAAAATCATGTTGCTGACCAACAATTTAAGTTCATGGGAAAGATGGTTCATATCATGGTATATTACTGTACCAGAACCTATTCTATGGTTGTTTTTGGGTCACCCCAAAATGTCTAGTCAACCAAATAGTAAGTCTTTGTCCAGTCTTGAGCATGAGAAGGTATATTATAGTTCCACATGTCCTAAGGATAAGGTGTAGTAGAAGCCTTTACAAGTCTAGGGCGACCCTCTCCCTTGAGCTATTTTTTAAAGTTTAAAGAGTGACTGAGTTTCAATAATGGTATAAGAGCTTCTATGACTAGACAGAGGGTTCAATCCTTCTTGTCTCTCAATTATTCTTAATAAAAGCTGCATCCCAAGATAGGATCGACATTCGTGTGAAGGAGGCTGTTTGATATTAAACCATTCTTTTGTGTTTTACCTTTATCCAATTACAATAATTACAACTTTAGGAGAGATACTTAATGACAAACTGTTAACATCAAAGATATAACTCCAAAAATTGTTTAATTGCAATTACAATTTTCAATACCCTATGGTTGGAGCATAGAAATCATGTGAACCAACCTTGCAAGAAATATAATGACTGTGACTCACTCTTGATTAACTTTCTCTCAAACAACAGCATGTTTAAATATGCATAGACCTTGCATGCAAGGCAAGATTAGGGAGTAGGCACTGTTTGATCATTACGAGATTCTTTAATTATTTTTCCCCAAGTTTTAACTTACTGAATATTACAAGATAAATATGCCGTTGTAGTGTGTAATTATATATTTTTTGTATTAGGCTATTTTTTGTATTAGGCTTAATAAGTACTTTCTAAAAGATAAAAAAAAAGTAACTTATATTAATCTTACAGCAAATTGTTTATTCATAAATTACTTTTTGAGAAGTTCCTTTTAATATAAGCGCTTGACAAAAGAGGCATTTTTGTCCATGTTAGTTTTTAAACAAATGTATCTCATTTTATATTCTTTTCTGTGTAGTTAGAAATAAAATTAAGTTGATGCATTATTAAAAAATTTTAAAGTTAGTCAAGAAAGTTTTGTTAAATAAAAGGTGTTGTGAATTAATAAATGAAGAAAGTATACATCGTGATTTTCAAACAATGTCATCCAAACTAAATGCATGTCTCTTAGGAACAGAAAATTGCTGGTATTCAAGGGCAATCAAATTTTAGATAGGGATTTTCATTTACTTCCAGACTTCTCCTTGTGTATAAATATCCTTTTCCTTTTTACAATAAAAGTGTAATAATCCTGAGATTTAAAACAAATTGTTTAAAGCCTTCTTCTCTTTGCTGTGGTTCTGGGCTAATGGCTTCCATATGAAGTATCTTACTTTATGATAGCAGCTGATTGTGAATTTGTGATGATCCAACTTATCCCTAATCACCTTTTGTTTCTTGATGCTTAGTGAATTCACTGTGTTTGCAGGTATATTGAACCACTTCCGGCAGGATCACCAACTAAATTCGAATTTGAAAACCTCCTTGTTGGGCAAGCTATTCCATCAGGTTTTATCCCTGCAATTGAAAAAGGTTTTAAGGAAGCCGCCAACTCGTGAGTGAAATTTTCATCATTGCTTATTTGTGATTTCTACTTTAAGTCTAATTGTCGTTCAACATATATTATCTTATTCCCCATGAATGTACTAAAGACCACCGATAAATGTAATGATGGAATAAGTGAGCACTCAAAAGTAATTTATGGGGACTAAGAATGTAATATTGAGGAAGCCAAAGTTCATTCATTGGCATATTTACGAAATATCAATTTTATTATGCGATTCAGCCATGGTAGTATTACAATACTCATTTTATGGTAACGTAATGTTGCTTTCATACAGGGGGGCTTTAATTGGACATCCTGTCGAAAATCTTAGAGTTGTCTTGACAGATGGTGCTGCTCATGCTGTTGATTCTAGTGAACTTGCATTTAAGTTGGCTTCTATCTATGCTTTCAGACAGGTTCTTTACAATTCTGACATCCATATTTTATAACATTGCACATATCATCCTGATAATATTGTCCATGGTTTTGTTTTCATAGTAATGACCATATTCTTTGATATTTGTATCAGTGCTATACAGCTTCCAGGCCAGTTATATTAGAACCTGTTATGCTTGTTGAGCTGAAAGTACCAACAGAATTCCAAGGAGCCGTTGCTGGTGACATTAACAAGTGGGGTTCTTATTTTATTCTATCCTTGTTTCTCTTTCAAATGGATATTTCGATAAATTTTAACAATTACTGATATTTTTTTACCTCGTTAACAGGAGAAAAGGTGTTATTGTTGGCAATGATCAGGAAGGAGATGACTCTATCATCACTGCCCATGTAAGTGATTAACAAATCCGTGCTAATATTTTTATTGGAAGGTGTTCAAGTATTTATGTTAGTGTTAATGGGAAGGTTAGCATGCTTATGTCTTTTGGGCATCTAAAATCTGTGCATACTTAACAAAACTAGAATGCTTTTGATGCTTGTTCTGTAAACTTGAGAGCATGCTCTAGGGTTTAACCTTAATGGCTTAACTGGGAATATCTAATGCAGTTTGTCAATTTCAATTCTTATGCCTTTTGTACTTGCTAAATTATTTGCTGCATGAATTATTTCAGGTCCCTCTTAACAATATGTTTGGGTATTCTACAGCTCTTCGTTCAATGACCCAGGTGAATATCACGGTTTACATGAATCAAGAACATGGCTTATAAAATATTACTCAAATGTTGGTTTTTAATTTTCTTTTGATCCTTCAATAACTGCAGGGGAAAGGTGAGTTCACAATGGAATACAAGGAGCATTCACCTGTATCTCATGAGGTACAGACGCAATTAATAAACTCCTACAAGGGCAAGGCGGCCGAATGATCAGGTTTCGTCGAAGAACATGGTCCTAAAACCTGGGACAATCATTTTTCATGGAAGGAAGAAATTAAATTGTATCAATTATATAAGGTATATAGGTTTGATTCCTTCTTTTTTTTTTTTTTTTTTTGAGAAAAGAGAGGGGGGGTTGACAGTTTCAGAAAAATGAAAAGCTAATAAAAGTTCTTGTAGCTGTGAGAACATTTTGTACGGATAAGTTAACGGTTCAGCACATGTTAATCGCCATAGGTAATTACTTGTTTTAGGTAGTTAGTAACTAGTAACATTGTCAACTAGCTCAGATAGAACCTGAGCTTTTTCTATATTTTGTATTTGCTCTATTTGTTTTGGTATACCGGTAAGATACAACATCGCCAAAAATATTTACGGTGTACGGAATGTAGCAATAAATTCCTATTTATTGTTCATAAGGCGATTGAAAGTTTGTATTTGGCAGCGTCAGCTTGCTTCCTTTCAGAGCAGACAACCAAATTAGATTTCAAAAGATCAACGCAGAGAAACTGTTTTACAAAATTTTCAAATGTCCTTTCGATTTTTCTTTTCTTATGATTGTACTAGGGTTCGACGGAATTTGTCAAACATATTTTTGGATATGATGAACGTATTTAGTTCTTTTGGAAACATTTTTTTCTCTTGGAGACACTGATGTGGAAAAAGAATGATTTTTTTTTCTTGACTGGTCATGAGAAAATAAGTTCTCAGAAAGAAATGAATAGCTGTAGAGCGAATTGTAAAAGAGAAATGATATTTGTATATTGTGTACAACAAAATGTATATAAAAAATGTGCATACAAAAATAGTATATATAACATTTTACTGAAAAAAAGTGTTCTCTCACCTTCTAGAATGTAGCAATGTAAGTCTCGACAAAGATTGATTTAGTGTAAAATGACAATGCATCTCTATTTATTTCTATAATTTTATTGATGTTAGAACTAATTGGTCGTTTAGTATGATTTCTTTTTTTTTTTCTTCAATCCAAGTTCTTTCTGTTCTATTTTTTTTCCATCCTGTCTTTCCTTTCAAAAGTCAACAAGAGGACAATAAAAGAAAATAATGATCTATTCAACTCACAAACTTTTATTATTTGGTTGTTTATGCTAATTAATTTTATTAGTCTAACGGAAGAAGAAAGTTAAAAAAATGACCTATGTTAAAAGGTTATATATCTTGTAGTTTGATAGCAAAGTTTGTAATTGTCATTTGAGATACTTATAATCAGCAGCAAATACAAGTATTATTGGAAAATATAAATTAATTTGGCAACAGAACTTATAACTATAATTTGAAATATTTATAATTGGAGGCAATTATATGTATGCATTGAGAAATGCAAATTGGAAGAAACCAACTGTTGAACCAGGTTAAAATGTTAGTATTGGTTTATTTATGATTTTTTTTTTCTATGGTATACGATGTCAGATTTTTTTATTAAATTTTAATTTCAACAATGCTAGGGAACTAAGATGCTTTCGGCCAAAAACCTGCTAACTCTTATTGGGCTGAGAACATGAAACCCAGTCCACTTCAGCAACATCTCAAATTAACCTAGGCAAACACAATTAACTTAAGTGAACCCTCTCATCTCCTTTCACCGTTTCACCACATCAGACCTACATTACCATACACGGCTGTGCCACACCACCACTTTCATCGCATGGCGTTCTCTTCCGCCGTCGATGGCCGCTGTGCCTCGGACCACATCGTGCGAGCAACTTCAATTTTCCATAGCTAGCTACGGAACGTTGCAAAGCTTCTCTCCTGTTGGCTTGGTCATTGGCGCGTCAGTCGGAATCACGCCCATCTCCGCCGCAGCGACGTCATGCCACCCAGTTGCGAGGAAGAAGGCGGTTCTGCTTGTCGACAAGAGTGCGCCGCTGCTGCTGCATGTAGGTGTAGGCGCCATTGAAGCATCTATTCCCTGCTACTATAAACGCGACAGAACGTCCCCTACCCCAGCCTCAAAACATCCCTTGCGAGAACTAATTGGTGAGTGTTTAATAGTGGGAGTTGATTGATTTCCGTTTTTGAATACCACGTTTACACAGGTTGTGGGATGTTGCCTTTGATTTGGTTATAAATATGGCTTTGATAGATGTTGCTCTTGATTGCGTCAGACGGTTTTGTAAGTGGTTTTGGTTTTGGTGTTTCATTTTGCTAGATGATTCTTTTCTACTATATTTGGGGATTAGAAATGAGATCATGGCTTTTGAATGAGATTCAAATTGTGGTATTTCATATCCCAAAACATGAACTCGAGCTATGTTTGGATACCACTAAAATCAGCCTCTGTTGGCTATTAATAGCAATATGAACTTGAGCTGTTTGTGTGTGTAGCCATTGTGTGATCCTAACTTGTTTAATTAATTTTCTTTTTCATGTTCTAAATATGATAAATAACAGAGTTTATATATTATTCTATTCTCTTTTCGTTCTCACGTATTTTATTATACAACTTATGTGGAGTTCCCGTAGAGTACAAACACATGAATTAATATGTTCTACAACACACAACTTAATATTATAATAGTATTTATCATTGTTTTGTGACCTAAAAGAAAGAAGAAAAAAAAAAGAAAGGGAAACGGAGGGGCACTTTGTGGAGGCTGGTTGTATTTGATATGCTCAGAAAAAATGTCTTCTTTTTATTGTTGCAATGATATAAATAAAACAAACCAGATATAATATACTTTTATCATAGTTATCTTCAAAGTAATAATCATAGTTATCATAGTTATCTTCTAACTTATGGATTGTCATTGGCTGTTGAAATGATACTGTTACATGCACATAAATTAGGAAAACATACACAGGTTATGGAAAAAATTTTGCTTTGTAAGTTGGTGTTGAAAGATCTTAATTGTACATACATTTTTTTAAATTATTAAACATTGGATGATTTTTTCATTCATGCAACATGTCTCTGGCATTCAAAAAAATTTATACTTTTGGTCTCTTATTTGAATAACTGAGTTCTGTTTGCACTTTTTTTAATTGCGATTTTGGGAGTTAGGTAACAAAAAGGATTATAGTTGGTTTAATTTTGTTTGCTTATCTACGCTAAAGTTAAGGAAGTGTGGTTGTAGTCGATGTGACTTACCCTTGTTAAGTTGTTGGATGTTGTTAAATTGTTGTAATTAGAAATTGGATGTTACTGAAATAAGGGACCGAAAAGTGATGTTATTAGGAGTTGAATTTTGCTGAATTGCATGTAGTTTGAGATTTTCGAAAATGAGGAAGTTAGTTATAACTTAGTTTATTTCTTTTTTTTTTTCAACTTTAAATTTGGTCTGAATGGGATTATTTAAAATTGCAGTATCAAAACGTGATTTTTTTTGACAGATTTTGATGGAGGTTTAAATACATGTGTTGGTATCTATGATTTAGGTTTAGGTACTTTTGTTGTAGTCGATGTGATTTATCCTTGCTAAATTGTTGGATGTTGTTGCATTGCTGTAACTAGAGATTGGAGGTTTCTAAAATTGGAGAGCGAATGATGCTGTTATTAGGAGTCGGATTTTGAATGTTGCTGGTCTCTTAATAGTGTTTTGGAATTTGGATGATGATATTGTTTTTATTTTAGTCCAGTTTTGGTCGTACTTTATGTTGGTCCTTACTCATGGTCCAGGAGTCAATTTATTTGATACTCTGTAATCGTTTCTACTAGCCTTCTTGTAGCTTAGTACTTGTTAAATCATGTTTCCTAGATGCCAATTTACCTGTTTGTTTTCCAACTCTTTATACACCGGAACTCACACTTGATGCAATCTGTGTAACTTAATAGCCTCTTCAGCCGGTTTTCTCTTCATGTTGAAAATCTACTCTAATTTTGTATGTGTTTAAAAATGAACCTCGTGCAATTTGATCCATACTGCTTCTAATATTGGTTTAATATGGTATTTATTGATATGGGCTTTGTATAATATCATCATCAATGTTCAATTGAGAACTCTTTGGATGTTGCCTCTGATCTTTGTATGCAGTTTTCATTAAAGGATTCGGGGCTGTTTCTTGTGAAACCGCAGCAGGATTGTATTGCAGAGAAGCCAACCAACATGGAAAAAAAAGGTAAAATGATGTCTACCATTCTCCTTTTAACATTCCACATGTTCTAATGTGTGACTTACATCTATTGTTACAATTAACAGAAATTGTTGGAGTCGCGATGCTCGCCCAGCTACATACATGACATGATGAGCACGCTATCTAAAAACAACTCCGTTGAGAAGCTTGCAGAGATTGATGAGATCGGATTCAGATTCTTGAGGATTGTTCCAAATTGGTCAGTAAAGCAAGTCATCATGGTTCACCTGGCCAAGTCGTATCAAGTTAAGCAAAGAACTTTTATACTCGACATTGACAACATCTGCCTCAATGCCGAATTAATCGGGAGGGTTTTCGACATTCCATCTTGAGGTAAGTTCTTCTATCTTAATTATCTGGTGTGGCGTAGGCGTGTTGGCACAAATATCTTTGGGTATAGATATATTACTATGCAATAAAACATGAACATGTTGTAGGGGATCCATTCCCAGCCCTGGATGACAGTAATCCATGCCACGTGGCCATCAAAAAGAGATTCCATAGATGGACAACAACTGAACTTTGGGATTTAGTTTACAGTTATCCAATGGCAACAGAATCAGATAGGATGGAGTTCAGGAGATATTTCCTACTGGTGGTAATGAAGATGTTCCTGTGCCCCCACCACTCAACAGGTAATTTCGCCATGACACATCTTCTCCGTCTTAGATGTTATTGATCCACAAAGATTCAACTGGCCTTTGGAAACTCTAAAGTGGTTCGACAAGGCAGTCGAGAAGTATAAGCTGAAAGGGAACAAAACTTGTGAAGGCTGCATGTTCGTCATGCTGGTAGGACGCAATGACTATTAGTAAATTCAGTATGCCGTTTTTTATGAAGAACATAACCTGTAGAAAATTAATTTCCTATACATTAGTTTGGAGAGTTCAGGCACAGGAAATTAATTTTCTACAAGTTGTGTTCTTCATAAAAAAATGGCATATTGAATTTATTAATAGTCATTGCGTCCTACCAGCATGACGAACATGCAGCCTTCACAAGTTTTGTTCCCTTTCAACTTATACTTCTCAACTGCCTTGTCGAACCACTTTAGAGTGTCCAAAGGCCAGTTGAATCTTCGTAGATCAGTAACATCTAAGACGGGGAAGATGTGCCATGGCGAAATTACCTGTTGAGTGGTGGGGCACAGGAACATCTTCATTATCACCAGTAGGAAATATCTCCTGAACTCCATCCTATCTGATTCTGTTGCCATTGGATAACTGTAAACTAAATCCCGAAGTTCAGTTGTTGTCTGTCTATAGAACCTCTTTTTGATGGACACGTGGTACGGAATACCGTCATCCAGGGCTGGAAATGGATCCCCTACAACATGTTCATGTGTTATTGCATGGTAATATATCTATACCCAAAGATATTTGCGCCAACACGCCTACGCCACACCAGGTAATTAAGATAGCAAAACTTACCTCGAGACGGAATGCCGAAAACCCTCCCGATTAACTCGGCATTGAGGCGGATGTTGCCAATGTTGAGTAAAAAAGTTCTTTGCTTAACTTGATACGACTCGGCCAGGTGAACCATGATGGCTTGCTTTACCGACCAATTTGGAACAATCCTCAAGAATCTGAATCTAATCTCATCAATCTCTGCAAGCTTCTCAACGGAGTTGTTTTTAGATAGCGTGCTCATCATGTCATGTATGTAGCTGGGCGAGCATCACGACTCCAACAATTTCTGTTAATTGTAACACTAGCTCTAAGTCACACATTAGAACATGTGGAATGTTAAAAGGAGAATGATAGACATCATTTTACCTTTTTTCCCATGTTGGTTGGCTTCTCTGCAATACAATCCTACTGCGGTTTCACAAGAAACAGCCCCGAATCCTTTAATGGAAACTGCATACAAAGATCAGAGGCAACATCCAAAGAGTTCTCAATTGAACATTGATGATGATACTATACGAAGCCCATATCAATAAATACCATATTAAACCAACATTAGAAGCAGTATAGATCAAATTGCACGAGGTTCATTTTTAAACACAAGCAAAATTAGAGTAGATGTTCAACATGAAGAGAAAACCGGCTGAAGAGGCTATTAAGTTACACAGATTGCATCAAGTGTGGGTTCCGGGGTATAAAGAGTTGGAAAGAAAACAGGTAAATTGGCATATAGAAAACATGATTTAACAAGTACTAAGCTACAAGAAGGGTAGTAGAAACGATTACAGAGTATCAAATAAATTGACTCCTGGACCATGAGTAAGGACCAACATAAAGTACGACCAAAATTGGACTAAAATTAAAACAATATCATCATCCAAATTCCAAAACACTATTAAGAGACCAGCAAGATTCAAAATTTGACTCCTAATAACAGCATCATTCGCTCTCGAATTTTAGAAACCTCCAATCTCTAGTTACAGCAATGCAACAACATCCAACAATTTAGCAAGGGTAAATCACATCGACTACAACAAAAGTACCTAAACCTAAATCATAGATACCAACACATGTATTTAAACCTCCATCAAAATCTGTCCAAAAAAATCACGTTTTGGTACTGCAATTTTAAATAATCCCATTCAGACCAAATTTAAAGTTGAAAAAAAAAAGAAATAAACTAACTTATAACTAACTTCCTTATTTTCAAAAATCCCAAATCACATGCAATTCAGCAAAATCCAACTCCTAATAACATCACCTTTCGGTCCCTTATTTCAGTAACATCCAATCTCTAATTACAGCAATTTAACAACATGCAACAACTTAGCAAGGGTAAGTCACATCAACTACAACCACACTTCCTTATAGATAAGCAAACAAAATTAACCAACTCTAATCCTTTTTGTTACCTAACTCCCAAAATCGCAATAAAAAAAAGTGCAAACAGAAACCAGTTATTCAAATAAAAGACCAAAAGTATAAACCTCTTTGAATTTCAGAGACATATTGCATGAATGAAAAAATCATCCAATGTTTAATAATTAAAAAAAATGTATGTACAGTTAAAACTTTTCAACACCAACTTACAAAGCAAAATTTTTCCCATAACCTGTGTATGTTTTCCTAATTTATGTGCATGTAACAGTATCATTTCAACAGCCAATGACAATCCATAAGTAAGAAGATAACTATGATTATTACTTTGAAGATAACTATGATAAAAGTATATTATATCTGGTTTGTATTATTTATATCACTGCAACAATAAAAAAGAAAAGTCAAATGGTATTGATAAAAGAAAGTCATTTTTTCTGAGCATATCAAATACAACAAGCCTCCACAAAGTGCCCCTCCGTTCCCTTTTCTTTTTTTTTTCTTCTTTTTTTTTTAGGTCACAAAACAATGATAAACACTATTATAATATTAAGTTGTGTGTCGGAGAACATATTAATTCGTGTGTTTGTGCTCTACGTGAACTCCACATAAGTTGTATAATAAAATACGTGAGAACGAAAAGAGAACAGAGTAATATAAAACTCTTTGTTATTTATCATATTTAGAACATGAAAAGAAATTAATTGAACAAGTAAGCTAGGATGACACAATGGCTACACACATAAACAGCTCAAGTTCATATTGCTATTAATAGCCAACAGGGGCTGATTTTAGTGGTACCCAAACGTAGCTCAAGTTCATATTTTAGGATATGAAATACCACAATTTGAATCTCATTCAAAAGCCATGATCGCATTGCTAATTCCCAAATATAGTAGAAAAGAATCATCTAGCAAAATGAAACAGCAAAACCAAAACCACTAACAAAACCGTCTGACGCAATCAAGAGCAACATCTACCAAAGCCATATTTATAACCAAATCAAAGGCAACATCCTACAACCTGTAAACGTGGTATTCAAAAACAAAAATCAATCAACTCCAACTACTAAACACTCACCAATTAGTTCTCGCAAGGGATGTTTTGAGGCTGGGGCAGGGGACCTTCTGTCGCGTTTATGGTAGTAGGGCAGAGATGCTTCAATAGCGCCGCCTACACCGACATGCAGCAGCAGCGGCGCACTCTTGTCGACAAGCAAAACTGCCTTCTTCCTCGCAACTGGGTGGCACGACGTCGCTGCGGCGGAGATGGGCGTGATTCCGACTGACGCGCCAGTGACCAAGCCAACGGGAGAGAAGCTTTGCGGCGTTCTGTAGCTAGCTTTGGAGGACTGAAGTTGCCCACACGATGTGGTCCGAGGCACAACGGCCGTCGACGGCGAAAGAGAACGCCATGCGATGAGTGGTGGTGGTGTGGCACAGCCGTGTATGGTAATGTAGGTCTAATTGGGTGAAACGGTGAAAGGAGATGAGAGAGTTCACTTAGGTTAATTATGTTTACCTAAGTTAATTTGAGATGTTACTGAAGTGGACTATACTTCATGTTCTCAGCCCAATAAGAGTTGGCAGGTTTTTGGTCCAAAATATCTTGGTTCCCTAGCATTGTTGCAAATGAAACTATCGGAGTGCTAAACAAATCAAATTCAACCAAATTGGTTTTCTTAAACCAAATTCAACCTCACTTATTATTCCTCTCTCCTCATGTCCTTGGGAGTCTCTTCTCCTAGGGTTTGAAGAGTGTAGTGTTACTATCCGTAGTACATCGTGCAAAGAGTCCTTACTAGTGATAACTAGCAGAGTGATAAATATTAGTGTCCCAACGAAGTGGAGTATAAACAATGACTGATGAAGGAGAATATGTGGAACCAATAGAACAGGAACCTGACGAGGAAGAAACACTTGTCATATATGATGAAGACGATATCTTAGAAAGTGTCCAAGCATGCGAAAATAGCATCATTGGAAAGCTAGTAACAAACAAAAACATCAATGTTACATGGATCTAGACAGCACTATCCAATATATGGAGGAAACCAGCAGGCTTTCGAGTTATAAAAGTTCAACCCAAGATCTATCAGTTCTTCTTCAACAAGGAGGCAGATCTAAACAGGGTGCTAAAAGGAAATCCATGGTTCTTCAGGAATGCCTGGATGCTAGTGAAAAAATGGGAGAGAGCTGAAAACCAAATAGACAAAGGCCTAGATAAGGTGGAGACAAAAATGCAGATCTGGAACCTACCGGAACACTGCAAAATACCAAAACTTGGAGAAAAGATAGCTGCCTGTATGAGAGATATAGTGAGCTGTGAGCTGTTTGAAGCAGGAAAAGATCAAGTGAGATTTATTAAAGCAACTGTCAAAATGAACATTAATACACCCTTCATGAAAGGAACAAACGTAAGGAGCAAGAAGGATGGCTTTACATGGGTAAACTTCAAATACGAAAGATTACCAACAGTTTGCTACTACTGTGGAAAAGCAGGACATGAAGAAAACAACTGTGAAAAAGGAAAACAAGATGAGGAAAGAGGTATGTATAAATCCAAATCTCTTGGTCCCTGGATAAAAGCAGATATTACTGGTATTAGAGTTGATATAATAAATAGTAGAACAAATGAAAAACAACAAGAAGAAAATAAGGAAGAAGGAAAGCGTAAAGCAAGAATCACAGAGAAACTAATGGAAAAACTGGCATGTCTGTCAATGGTGGACTCCTTTGAGGCCGACATTGGAAAAGGTAACAGCCAGGCCCCTGCGATAACACTCCCAGGAACCTCCTCACTGAAGAGGGATCTTGAGGATGGGATCAAAAAGGGGAAGGAACTCCATGAGTTTACAGAAAAAAAAAACCATAGAAATCAACAAACAAGAGAAAGGACAAACCAAAGAAGAAACAAGGCCAGACTTGGAAATAAGTGTGAAGGAGAATAAGGAGACTGAAAAGGAACCAAACTGGAAAGAAAGGGAAAAGAAGAAAGAAGAAGGAATTCCGCTACAGGAAATTACAAACTCAAGCAAAGGAGAGAATGCAAGCATGGCAAGGAGATGGAAGAAACAAGCCAGAGAAATACCAAATGATACAGAGAGGAAAATAGAAAAAGAAAACAAGGCACAAAAAAGGAAGACAATTGACAGAGATGAGATGGAGATTAAGGATAGGGAAACAAAGTCCAAAAAACAATTTTCTGGAAACAAAATAGAAACGGTGGAGGCTGTAGAGCAGCCCCGCCGAGACCAATGAAGATCTTAAGCTGGAATTATCGTGGGCTTGGGAACCCATGGACAATTAGAGCTTTAAACAAGCTCATTAAAAAACAAGCTCCCAACCTAGTCTTCTTAATGGAGACTAGGAAAAAGGTGAATGAGATGAGTGGATTAAGATATAAGGGTGGAATGAACAACATTATCGGTGTGGACTGCAGAGGGGATGGAAGACAAAGGCGGGGTGGATTGGCTGTTTTATGGGACAGTTCTCTGGAGGTTGAGATGATTTCTATGTCAAACAACCATGTTGACATGGAAGTGATAGCAGCGGGCAGCGGTACTTGTTGGAGGGCAACGGGCTTCTATGGCTTCCCGGAGAGCCAAAATAAACAGGAAAGCTGGGAACTCTTGAGAACACTTGGGCAAGCATCTGATATGCCATGGACAATATTCGGTGACTTCAACCAAGTGATGAGACCACAAGAGAAGCAAGGGAGAAACCAAGTGAATTATTCCCAAATTAGAGACTTCCAAGAAGCGGTACAAATGTGTGGACTGCTTGATTTGGGATATGCGGGCTACCCTTTTACATGGTCCAATGGAAACGCTGGTGAGAAGAACATACAAGAGAGAATAGACAGAGCATTTGCTAATAGAGAGTGGTTTGCAACATTTCCAAAGACGATAGTCCAGCACCTGTTCAGATATAAATCAGACCACTGTCCGATCTTGATGAACCTAGCTGGTGAAGTAGGGAAGAAGAAGAAGAGTCCTAGAAGATTCAGGTTCGAGGAGATATGGTTGTCAAATGAAGAATGTGAGACAGTAGTGAAGGAAGCCTGGTAGTCTTGCCAAGGAAGCATTCAAGAAAGGATTGGAAGTTGTAGCAAGAAACTGTACCTTTGGGGACAACAAAATTTTGGTGACCTTCCGAGAAGAGTGAGAAGAGCCCAAGAGAGGATAAATCAACTAAATTCTATCTCCCAAACAGAAGATTTGATCAAAGAAACAAAGGAGAAAGAAGCAGAATTAGATGAGCTATTGAAGATGGAAAAAGTATGGTGGAGCCAAAGATCAAGAGCAACCTGGTTAAAGCACGGAGACAAAAATTCAAAATTTTTCCACCAAAAAGCATCACAAAGAAGAAAAAGGAACATAATTGAAGCGATCACAGACGATGTGGGCATACGGTATGAAGATGAAGATAAGATAGAAGAGGTCATGAGGGGCTTTTTCGAAAATCTGTTCAAATCAGAAGAAACACTGAATGAGAAGGAAGTGGCTGATGTGGTTAAGGGGAGGATAAACAAGGACAGATTTGAGATTCTCAATGCAGCATTCACAAAAGAGGAGATTTTCCAAGACCTTCAACAGATGCATCCTACAAAAGCACCGGGCTCGGATAGATTACCGGAAATTTTCTATCAAAGAATGTTGAAAACTTTGGGAGATCAAGTAGCAAATGCAGTGCTTAAGATTTTGAATGAAGGAGCAGATCCGACATCTATTAACCAAACCCACATCTGTTTGATACCAAAAGTGGAGAAGCCGAAGCATACAAGGGAATATAGGCCAATATCCCTATGTAACGTCATCTTCAAATTAGCAACTAAAACTTTGGCAAACAGGCTGAAGTCAATCCTTCCACAAATAGTTGGAGAAAATCAAAGTGCATTTGTCCCGGGTAGGCTTATAACAGATAATGGTCTGATTGCGTTTGAAGCTTTCCATTACATGAAGGAAAGGTCAAAAGGAAGAAGAGGTTTTGTGGGAATGAAACTCGATATGGAGAAAGCATATGATCGAGTGAAATGGAGCTTCCTAAGAGAGGTCCTTATCTCAATGGGGTTTCCAAACAAGTGGGTGCAAACAGTTTGGAATTGCATTAGCACTACATCCTTTTCAATACTACTAAATGGTACCCCTTCCAAAAGCTTCAAGCCATCAAGAGGATTGAGGCAAGGGGACCCCCTATCCCATACCTCTTTATCCTCTGTGTCGAAGCTCTATCAGGAACCCTCATTAAGGCACAAAACAGTAGGCTGATCCACGGAATTAGAATCTCAAGGAATGGACCGGAAATAAACTATCTATTCTTCGCCGACGATAGTATACTCTTCACTAGAGCCACTGACCGAGACATTCAAGCCACCAAAGAAGCCCTAATTGCATACCAGAGGGCCTCGGGACAGCGAATAAACTTGGAAAAATCGGAGTTGTCTTTTAGCCGAAACGTACCAACTAACAGACAGAAGCTTATCCAAGAATGTTTGGAGATAAAGGCTGTACGAAGACATTCCAAGTACCTAGGACTTCCTACTTTTGTTGGGAGATCTAATAAACAAGTTTTTGAGCATGTCCAAGACAGAGTCTGGAAGAAGTTGAAGGGGTGGAAGGAGAAGTGTCTATTGAGGGTGGGAAAAGAGGTGCTCATCAAGTCCGTCGTGCAATCAATCCCAACATACATAATGGGATGCTTCAAACTTCCAAGCGGCCTGTGCCAGCATATTGCGTCCATGACCAACAGATTCTATTGGGCTCAAAGAACGGAGAAAGAAAGATTCATTGGATAAAATGGGACAAGATGTGCCTACCAAAACAGAGCGGAGGACTGGGATTCAGAGATATCAAAGCTTTCAATATGGCGCTTCTTGCAAAACAAGGTTGGAGATTGATCAGGAACCCATATTCATTAGCAGCCAAAACCATAGGATGCAAGTACTTTAACAAAAAAAATTTTCTAAGCTCGAAGATTGGTTTCACACCAAGCTATACTTGGGGGAGCATTTGGCAAGCAAAAGGAGTGTTGGAAAGGGGAGGTTGTTGGAAAGTTGGAAATGGAAACAATATCAAGATCTAGAAGGACCCCTGGTTGCCAAAACAAAATGGATCAAAAGTCTGGTCCCCTCCAAAGATTCTTGAAGCAGACGCAACAATAGCAGAGTTGATGACAACAGATGACAAAGAATGGAATAGAAGGCTAATAAACCAGATATTCCTAAATTTTGAAGCAAAGCAGATTGTCGAAATTCCTATTCCCAGGTCGGATCAACCAGACAGGTTTATTTGGAAGAAAGCTAGAGATGGAAATTTCAGAGTCAAACTGGCCTATCATGAAATAAAAATCCAAAACAAGAACCAACCATACAATTCAAGCATAGACCAAGAGGAAGAGAATACCTGGAAGCAACTATGGAAAATTAAAGCTCACCCAAGAATACTGAACTTCATGTGGAGACTCTTACACTACTCCTTGCCAACGAAGAAGAGCCTGAACAGAAGAGAAATTAATTGCTCACCGATCTGCACCAGATGCTGGAATGAGGAAGAGACTGAGGAGCACATCTTCAAGGATTGCGAATTTGCGAAAAGATTCTGGTTTGCCTCCCCGTTTACCCTTAGAACTGAAGTTAGAAGGGACACAAACCTGAAAAAATGGATAATGAGTACAATAGAGATTCTCCAAAAAGAAGAAAATGGAATGTTCTGTACCATGCTGAATCAATTGTGGAAGGCGAGAAACTCCATGGTGTTTGAGGAAAGGACGCTGCAGATCGAAGAAGAATTGGAAAAAGCTAGATCCCTCTTTGTGGAATTTTGGCAAACTCAGATCAGAGAGGAAACGAGGACAAGAGGAAATGAACAGCAACATCCATCAATGAAAAATTGGGAGTGCCCACCAGACTCTGTCTTGAAAGTTAATGTTGACGCTGCAATCTTCAAAAATTTTAATGGTGGTGTGGGAGTGGTAGTTAGAGACAATTGGGGCCAAATAATGGCAGCAGCTTCATGGATCATACCATACCCACTTGAACCACGAGAGGCAGAGGCTTATGCAGCCTTTGTTGGTATAAAATTAGCAATGGAGTGTTGTTTTACTAATATTATATTAAAAAGTGACAATATAAAAATAGTGAATGCTCTCAAAAAAGGAGGTAATTTGGATTCTTGTTTTGGAACTTTCATTACTGATGCCTAGACCTAGTAAGTAATTTTAGATCAGTTAATTTCAATCATGTAAAGAGAGGTGAAAACAAAATTACTCATGAATTAGTACAATTAGTACCTACCAATCCAAATTTTGTGTGGATGGAGGATGGCCCTGCTCATGTACTCAATTTGGCGTGGCTGGACCTTTTGGTTCCGTTGAATGAACTTCCCCATTTTCAGTAAAAAAAAAAAAGGGTTGTGCTACTGTGCCGAATGAAAACTTTTTCCTCATCTGCTGAAATGAAGTGGCTACATTAGAGGTAGACGCGTGTTGTGTCGCTGCGAAAATTCCTACTGCATTCGCAGAAGTTGCAGAAACTATCAGAAGAGTTGTCGCCTTATCAGTAAGTGTTGGTTATAATTAGTAATTGATAATCCCATGGTTAATCTATTGGGCTTTTTTCTGCTGTCTCGGAGAAATTTTTTGTATATGAGTTTGGACTTGTTTTTTTGGTTTGGACTATATATGGAGTAGAAAAAAAATGATATAGACCTAAATAATAATAATAATAATAATAATAATAATAATAATAATAATAATAATAATAATAATAATAATAATAATAGGGTAAAATATATTTTTTGTTCTTAAAATTTGACAAAAATTTAAAAAATATCCCTAATTTTTATTTTGTTTCAATTTTATCCTAGATATTTTTTATTTGCATCAAATATACCCCTAACGGCTAATTTTTCAAAAAATTTAAGACTAATTCAATAATAATTTCATAAGAATAACCCTTAATACAAGTAAATCAAGCATAATTTTCATATATTATTGTTAGATTGGTTTTAAATTTTTTGAAATTTAGTCGTTGAGGGTATATTTGATACAAATCGAAAACTTTTGGGACAAAATTGAAACAAAATAAAACTTAGGGGTATTTTTAAAACTTTTGTCAAACTTCATGGACAAAAAGTAAACTTTACCCATAATAGAGTTAAACTAAGCCTCACTTGTAGACAAGGATTCAGATTCTTAAATTCGTGCCAGAATTAACATGATCGGCTCCTTATATGAATGATAATGTTAAAGAGAATTTATGATGGACTGACATGAACATGAAATACGACGTGACACGAAACATTTTGATACATGAATTTTACAATTTTATAAGATATAAAGACACACATATATATAAAATATAAAATATTTTATTGATAGTAAAACATAAATTTATTTTTTAATTGATCTTAGTGTCTTATTTTAATTATAGAGAGTATTTAAAATATTTTTATTTTAGTAAATAATAATATATACTATTCTTAAATTTATTTCGAGAATATACGTTGAGAATAAAGTTAGATACACTAACACGTGATGATATTTAGGTGTGTCAGAAACGTATTCGAAAAAAAATTTATTTTTATTAAATTAGACACATACTATCACATATATTTCAATTTTTTAAATTTAAACTTCTCATTTCTTAAAATAGTACGTTTGTTTAACTTAATTAATTAAAATTACTTATAATATTTATTTTGCAACTTTGATTTTCAATACTTTTAAAAATAAATAAAATATGAAATTCAAAATTATTTATTCTCAAACATTTAATAATTTTAAATTCTAAAATTTAAAATTAAAAAATTAAAATTTAAAATTATCTATTTTCAAATCTTTAATGATTTCAAATTCTAAAATTATTCTGCTATGTTTGTTTATTTAAATTTTATAATTTCTACTAATAATACTCAATAAATAACCTTTAAATTTTAGGAGTATATTTTTTTAATTAAAATTATTTATTTTAAAATTTATTCTACGACGTTAATTATCAATACTTTTAAATTTAAAAAATTACAAATTTTAAATTTTTTATTTTTAAATAGAAAACTAACTTTAACTAATAATAGAATCATATTAAAGTAACATTTATAACTCAACAATATTAAATCAACTGATTAAATAAATTATGAGTAATCTAATTTAATAAAGTATATTTTTATATATTATTCATATACTAATTATTTATGTTTTTGATATAAAATACATTTTGTCAATTTCTTATGCTAATTTGAATTCACTAAATAAATATTAATTTTTATTATAAACTTGATTAATTCAAATAACTATTTAAATTTATATTTTTAATAATTTTTTATTTAAAAATAATTTTGAATAATATAATCTAAATGACTTCTTAGTTTATTATAATCTATTTTAATATAAAAACTTGAGAAATATAAATTATGCTAATCTCAGCTCATTTTTAATCAAAATTAATTTTATGCAACTTCTCATTTAGTCATTTATAAACTTCAATCTAAACACACATTTAGTAGTAATAAATTATTTTTTACAATTTTAGTTTTCTTTTGTCATAATAATTTCAATAACTAAATTAACAATTACCTTTTCTCTCAATAAAAAAATAACTGTATACCATGTTAAACTGACCAAAAAATATTTAGCCCAATAAAAAACTTTAAAAGATATGTTAAAAAAAAAATTTTTTTATAACCCATCATATATTTTAATCACTTCATCTTTATTCAATAATACAACCAAAAAAGCCAAACCTTAGTGTAAGCCCAATTTATTGTTGCTGGACCATAAAAAAAAAATCCAAAATCATAATCATCTTCATTAACGCATGAGTTAAGATTATATAATTAATTATCTCATATAGTACTCTCTAGCACACTGCAAAATTGTCTAAGACTTTACTAACAACATAAACACGTATTGTTCTTTTTCTTATGACACATAATTTCAGTACCAACTGAAAAAATTTCTTTTCAGCACCATAGTATTGGCCCAAAAAAAAAACCAAATTCAACCTCATCGTTAATCTTCAGTGTAGACACTTGTGTTGCTACTAGCACAAAAGCGAACCACTAAAGAGTAAAAACAGAGACGAGATTGTGTGTCTTGATTTTGCATTGGAAGACACGTTAGAACTTGGATTTGTAAGTTTGTGGATGAGAAGAGGGAGAAAAAGTTGAAATTTTTGCTTTGCATAGAGTGCGAGTAGAAAAGTAATTTGCTTTACAGAATGTGTGATTGGATAATTTTCTGTCGGTTCTTAGTCATAAAATTATTTTTTGTTTAAATAACATTTCTCTTTATACAAATGTCTAATATCTATTATTTATTGTACTTATATTTATAAAAAATATTATGTGTAAAAAAAATCAGTTACAAAATTAACTATTATATATTTATAATTTAATTTATTTTTAATATTTATTTTATATTTAAATATATAATTTATACTAATAATTAATTTTAGTGATAAATTTTAGTATACCTAATATGTTTGATATTTATATAAAAAATATGACTGATTATGTTAGCAGTTAATCATTTTATTAAAAAGAGTAAAATATCGTTTTTGTCTTTAATATTTGGAGTAAGTTCTATTTGTGTTCTTAACGTTTAAATCGTCCTATTTGTATCCTTAACGCTTATAAAAATGATTCAATGTTATCCTACTATCAATTATACTAACAAATCAGATTATATTTTTCAATTATTCTCACTTGGATGTATTCATTCTCAATTAGGTCTCACTTAGATGTATTCGATTTTAATATTAGACCCACTATTTGCGTTTAGATTCAATTATGTCCCTAGAAAAGTGAATTATGTAAATATTGTAGGAATTAGTTTTAACATTTGATAAGCTATTTTTCGGAGTAGATCATCGATTCTATCTCAGACATTTCTATTCTAACTTCAAGAAGAGATTTTTAAAACTCAAACTAAAGTGCTCATGATGTGTAATTGACGGCAGGATAACAGTGAATCATTTTTACAAACGTTAGGGATACAAATAGGACGATTTAAACGTTACGGACACAAATAGGATTTATCTCAAACGTTGGGAACAAAAACGATACTTTACTTTATTAAAAATTATGTTAAGCACGTCAAAAATATGCTAATCAATTCTCTCCGTACTTATTTAAGAAATTGCGAATTCAAGCCTCCCTATCTTCGATTTAAAAAAAAATATGTTAAGCACGTGTAAAAATATAGAAATATTGCTATATAACGAGACCATTTCCATTGCGATAACAAGACTATTTCCATCCCATGACATCTCAAGCTTTCTTGCGATAATAAAAGGAACCACTATCAAGACAAAGGATTTTAGCCCCCACAAAATTTCCCTTGTAGCATCCAAATTAACTGATATGAATAGCAAAGCAAAATGCTTCCAATTGTTCATAATGTTCAAAATGCTTCTAATTCTAATTGTCTGTATTCCCATGATTGAGTTTTACAGCTACAAAGTAATACTTTAGGCAAGTCCCCATGCTGTCGCATTCATCAGCACTCATTTAACGAACCAATGAAGCACAAGAACTACAAACATTACCACTTAAAAGTATGGGGAGTCACATATACTACAAGAGAAAAAAAAATTCACATTCCAATAAAAGAAATCAAATGGACCCCAAGCCAAGACTAGAAAAATACAGAATAGCAAGAAATCAACAAGAACCAACTATTGAACCCTGATTTACTCTGTTTCCTAACAATATGAAACAAGATAATGATCCTATACAAAACCATGATTATCACCACCATGTTAATGACTTCTACCATGACCATTCATATTACCATGTTCAACAACAGTCTCCTTCTGCCTCTCTTCAACGTCACCATTACCATCACCATCATCATCATCAGAATCCAAAGAGAAATTCGTGGAATTCTCCAACTGCTGCATCTCAGCAAAACCAATCGGCCTGTAACTGGCAGCAGCAGAAGAAGATTCTAGAGATCCTCCATTCCTCGCAGAGATTACCGAATAAGCACCAACAGAAAGAACAACCATGAGAGCAAGTTGGCAGTTGAACTGAAGCGTGGCAAGGGCGCTGGCTCTGTGGTAGTCCATGTGGCCCTTGCACCTCAGAGTATAGTTTCCCCTGCTCAGCTGGTGCAGGGAGCACCCCTGCGCCACCCAGCCGGAGAACAAAGCCAGGCCAATCTGAATGATCCACGTGCCCTGAAGGATGAGGCCCATTCCACGTCCCAATTTGGGGAAAGCGGAGCCCGGAGACTTCAATTCAAGAAAAGTGGAGAAAACACATACAGCGATGGGAACCAGTAAGAGACTGTAGTAACGGTTTTCGACCCCGGTTGGATCCTTCCTCTGAAGGTAGAACAAGAGGAACTCTTCGACGAAGGCGAAGGCGGCAAGGAGTTCTAATAATGATGAGGGGAGAGGGAGGGGGAAGGTGAAGAGAGAGAGGAGGGAGTAAGAGAGGAAGAGGAGGGCGATTGGTATGAGCTGGAGTTGGAGGACGGAGCCAACGGCGTCGTTTGAGTTGTGTGCGTCGAAGAGGGAGACGAGGGAGTTGATGATGAAGAAGGCAGAGAAGATGGAGACGGAGATGGAGAAGAGAGAGGATTGAGATCGAGATTGGGAATCTTGTTTGCGGTTGGAGAAGGTGGCTTGGAGGGCTTCGTGGGCACCGATTAGGATGAAAGCCGTGCCGGCGAAGGCAAAGGGAAGGAGTCCCATTGAGAAGAATGAAGAACAAAGTGGGGATCTCGACGATCCACTGAAGGGGGTTTTTGTTTTCAGATTTGGGTCAAAGTCAAAAGCAAAATGTATGCTTGTTTGCTCGTTTCGGTGGAAGCTTCCTGCAACACGGTGGAATGAATGCCAACTGCCAAGCCTCACCTGCCACAATGGATCCTTTCCGACTCTCTGTCCCTTCCGTTTTTTCTTTTTTTGACTTTTCACGATTTATTTATTTTATTTATTTATTTTACAATTACTTGTGTACCTTCCAAACCAAAATTAAAGGGTAATTGCATTTCTCATTTCTTATCTCATAGTAACATGTGAATGAGAAATTAGGGGGAATAACGGTTTTCTGTTTGAACGATCTAAATAATAGTTTAAAAAAAAGTTAATTTTAATTTTAAAATTTAAATTTTAAATTAATTACGTTTAATCATAATTTTAAATTTTTTAATTTTTGAATTATTTTTTTTCAAACGTCACCTTTCGTCTCTTTACATCTTTTTTCGTTTTTTTTTCAACCGACTGCCGTTCAGATTTTGTCATTAGGCATCTACAGTGCGTCGTCATCCGCCTACATAGATCTTCGTCGTCTCCGGAAGGAGAGCCGTCGCGAGGTGCCTCTCTTACAATCCTAGGCTATTGTCACAACCGCTCTCTGGCAATCTTGTGACACTATCGCTGATGCTGGATAGTTCTTTTCATTAATATGTAGATGTTTATTTGGGTCATACTATTCGGCTAAACGAAACAAAACAGCACGTGATGGAAGTGGCGAAAACACGACGCAATAGCGTGAAAGTAAGGAAAAAAATACAGCGTTGGAGCAACGGCGGAATATGCCTCTGGCTCGGCCACGGTGAGACGTCACTTCGTGGGCTTCGAAATGGGCAGAATAGCAGTGTGCGAAGGATGGGGAGAAAACGCGATTGCGCCGCAATGACACAGCGGCAGTAGTGCAGCGTTCGAGCAACGGGAGAACTGCGATTCTCCTGGGCAGATTAGCGACGACAGGTGAGGGCGGTGCTGGAAAGTTTTGTTTCTGGCGATAGGAAAGATGGCGGTGAAAAGATAGGGTTGACTTTAGGGGTAGGTGAAAATAAGGTTTAGGTTAGGAAAGAAGGTAAATAAGAAAGTAAAATTAAAAATTAGATATTATTTTCAATGTTTAGTGGACTTGGGATGTAGTCTATTATTCATGTTATTTACAATTTTTATTTTTTATATGAATATGCAGTATTATCTGTGATAATTAATTTATGGCATCATTTATATCCATTTGTGAGATAAAATTAAAAAATATCTGTGTACTTATTTTTATTCAAACTTTAATTATATGTTGATTGATTAATGTATAAATTGATGTGTTAAAAATATACAAATAGTTTGTCTAAAAAGGATAATTAGTGCAAAAAAATGTTTGATTATGATATTTAGAGTATTTTATCATATAAAAAGCGAGTAAATACCCATAATCGTCCCTGAGATTCACGCAAATACTCATAGTAATCCCTAAGATCCCGATTTTTCCATTGTAGTCCTTCAGATAGAGCTTCGAGTACTCAAAGTGGTCCCTGAGTATATTTTTGGTAATGAGTCATCACTGGAGTGCTGACGTGGACTCGGTTTGCCACGCTGGAGGGCTCCCAACGGCTAGCTGAGCTGGCGAGTTTCCAATTTGTACCCAGATTAGTCCCTCCTATTATATTTAACCTTAAATTCCCAAATTCTCATACACTTCATCTCTTCCTCTTGTTCATCTCTTCTTCTTCTTCTTTCAAGCATATATCAGATACTATAGGTGTTGGTGTTGGTGTTGGTGTTGGTGTTAGCAATGGTGGTGGAGGAGGAGTGGTTTGGGTTGGGGGAGGGGTTAACAACTCACAACCCTCTGGATCTTCTTCAGAATCAAATCTGGATAGAGCTTAGACAGCGCTACAGGCATGGAAATCTGCAATCACTAATGACCCAAAGAAAATTCTAGGAACATGGGTTGGTCCAAATGTGTGTTCTTATAAAGGGGTTTTTTGTGATTTTACTGAAGATGAAATAGGTGCATCTGCATCAGCATTCCCTGTAGTTGCAAGCATAGATTTTAACCATGCAAATTTTCAATGAACCCTTGTCAAAGAGCTATCTTTACTCACTGACATGTCCCTTTTCCACCTTAACAGTAACAGTTACTTCTCCAGGACAATCCCTCAAGAACTCTTCTACAAGAATCTTGATGCACTGTTTCTCAACAACAATTAATTTGAAGGTGAAATTTTTCGGAATCTTGGAAATTCCCCTCCATCAGTGATAAATTTAGCCAACAAGAAGTTGAGTGGGAACATCCCAGCAAGTTTTGGATTCATGGGTTCTAAATTGAAGGAGATTCTATTCCTAAATAACCAGTTAACTGGTTGCATCCCTGAAGGAGTGGGGATATTCACTGAGATTCAAGTTCTAGATATTAGCTACAATACTCTCATGGGTCATGTGCCAGACACATTGTCTTGTCTACAAGACATTCAAGTCCTTAACTTGGCACATAACAAGCTTTGTAGGGAGTTATCATATGTAATATGCTCTCTGAAGAGCCTTGCAAATTAGATTCATTCAGCATACATGTTTAATGTTATTATCAAAAAAATACTTGCTGACCTCCGAGACTTCTAATATGTTTCATGATTATTATAGAAAGACAACACCTGATGCTTGATGGTATATACAAGCCAGACAATTTATATTTCACGTGACATGCTTGAAAAAAGAAGAAGAAGAGATGAACAAGAATAAGAGATGAAGTGTATGAGAATTTGGGAATTTAGGGTTAAATATAATAGGAGGGACTAATCTAGGTAAAAATTGGAAACTCGCCAACTCAACCGTTGGGAGCCCTCCAGCGTGGCAAACCGAGTCCACGTCAGCACTCCAGTGATGACTCATCACTAGAAATATACGTAGGGACCACTTTGAGTACTTGAAGCTCTATCTGGAGGACTACAATAGGGACGACTATGGGTATTTACTCTATAAAAAGCATCTTTTGATGATTATTAAAAGAGTATTTTTAATACGTGATTTTAGTTTAATTTATTTTGAGTACTATAAAATATTATATTAGAATTTATAGAATTATATGAAATAAATAATAGAGTAAAATGATAAATAAATTTAAAAATTTACACTTTGAATAAATTAATTTCTAAAAAAAATATCAATAAAAATTTTTAGAATAATAGAATACATTATCTTTAAATTAGTCTTTATAATTAAGATAAAAATCTTAATTTCAACTAATTTATTCACGTTTGTTATTTTAAAGAACTTTATTAATATTTTTTTTTAAATTAATCTGTCTAAAATATAAATATTCAAAATTTATTTGCCACTTTATTCTAAAATAATAAAAAAAATTTAAAGTTTAGTTAATATATGTGCTAAGAACAAATTTTAATATGATTAATTAAAAAGTTTGTATGAAAAATAATATAAAACTTAAACTTTTAATATATTTATAATTTATTTTTTAAAATAAAAAAATTAAATTTTTTTATTAATGATAATCTTAACATATATTTAATTGAAATTACCTTGAATCATAGTGATCCAATACTTTAATCGAATTGATAAACAACTTCTGCTGTAGTAGAAAATGGATTGGTTTACTGAAAGGATAATTCTATGACAGAGAATTTGTACGAAGAGAATAATAAATTTTTATGTTTTTATTATTTTTCTTATTCAGTCTTACTAAAACTGAATTAGGTTAAAAAATTTTGATATGAAAATAAAATGAATGATATATTTTAACATGGTAATTTTTAGTGTTTTTTAAAATTATGGGAGTACACAAATCGAACCCTCCGATTTATGTTTAAAAGTAAAAAAAATTCAGAGTACACAAATCGGAAGGTCCGATTTGTGTTAAAAAAAATTAAAAAAATTCAAAGTACACAAATCGGACCATGCGAGTTGTTTGATTTTAAAATTTTACTTAATAAATCGCATGGTCCGACTTGTTGTTAGGCAAACATGAATTTCGGAAGCTAGAAAACGGACCCTACGAGTTGTTTGTTGTTATGAATTTTTTTATGAAAGGAAGAACTCGCATGGTCCGAATTCTATTCACTGATACCACATGACTGTAAAGCACCTATATTCTCCACATCTGAGTCCAACACCACCTTTTCTTCCATATTCAAATTAAAAAGTGACTGAATTAATATAGTGCACCATAATTAACCAGTGTACCAAAAGCCTGTCAAATGACACCAACCCGATCACAACGTAGCATCCATAGATAAGAAAAGAGAGTAAGCAGCGACAATCATTGCTCACCTCAACAACCTTGAATCTGGAAATTCAGTCGGTCATGGGTGGTGGAACCATGCCTCAGCGTCCTTCTGTGCCTCAGTTAAGCTCAAATCTGGAAAAGCTTTCTCCTCCGCCGCCATCTTCATCTTCATTTTCTTCTTCTAATAATCTCAAGCCTCCGAACGCAAACACTACCTTATCTACTTCTATCTCTCACAGCAATAAACCTAGTAGAGAGCTTATGCCGGTGGATCCGAAAGAAGTAGCCAAAAAAGCCAACAGTAGTCTCTACGACCACGTCTTTGAAACGGTTCCATCTCAACGGGAAGTTGAGGATGCCATATCAGCTCTTCTAAAGTGAGTTCTATATAGTTCTCAATTTCTTATTCTTACCTAATGTTAGCATTCTGGGAGTTTCTTTTGTTACTTGAGCTGCTTTTACATAATTTGAACTTGTTAGTTCTGGATTTTGCTTATTTTTGGAAATATTTGTGGGGAAATTACCATGACTTAGGTTTCGAGTTTCTTCGGACATGTTGATGGGTAATTTAAAGATTTTAGTCATTAAATTGATTCCCGTTTTAATCTTAAACAACAAATAAAATACCAAATCGGTCAGAATATCATATGGTACACTTTGGTACATAACAAATTTTTATTCTTTAAAAATTCTTGAAAATTAATTCCGTGTTCTTTTGTAGTCTTGAAGGAGTAACTAGTATGTCTTATGATAAGATCTAGCTAAGGAGGGATGAATTTGTTTGGAAATAAACAAAAATTCCAATTTATTTAGTCTATTTCCTACCTGGACTATTTTGTGTATTTCCCGGTCAAAAGAATTGGACTGCACTTCTTCATGTGGTTTCAATTTTTCTAGAATTAGTGTATTAATGACTTGCGCAAACTACCATAACAATTAAAAACTCAAGTATTCCTTTTCAAATTGATTTGCCAGTTTTATAGAAGCGGTATCATCCTCGAGCTCAAATCGACAAATCACAAGCTCTTCTGATTCGAGCATATTTCTGTCTGAGGGATATAAACGATTATATGATACAATCCAGTTGCTGCAAACTGATCCAGCAATTAAGGTTCCATTTTGAAGTTTTACAACATTTGGAAGTTTTTTTATGCTTCTCAAAGTGAAACAGTACAAATTTACATAGTGGTAACTACGTATATAACCATAATCCAACATGGATATGATTATGAAAATGAGATTAATTTTAGGCAATTGGGTAATTTTCTACCCGGTATAATTCAGTTTTACTCAATCATCATGTACGACACAAAAAAAAAAAAAAAAAAAAAAAAAACAGAATGATCAATATACTTCAATAAGTAATAAATATTGAAAATAAATAAATAAAATGAACATGGCTTGATTCCTTTGCGTTCTGTAAAATGATTATTTTAAATTGTCAATTTATGAAATTAGTTTCTGTGATAATTATCTTGTTTTATGGATGATAAATGTTATTTTAAAGACATACTTTTATGGGTTCTTACTTTTCCACTATATTATTTTGCTCTCCCAACATCTTGGAATTTTTTTTCATTTATATACAGATCATCTCATTATAATTAACGCTATTTGGCGACTATTCTCTTCAAAATTTGTTATTATTTTTGCATTTATTATTGAAATTTTTATGACCTCTGTTAGATTTGTTCGTTAACTTTGTATTGAATTACAATTTCCTTGTAGAGATTAGTGGTGTCGCTGTCATCTGATAAAGCTATTTGGGATGCTGTCATGAGCCATGTGCGGCATCAAAAGCTCCTAGAGATGCCTGATTCAGGTCTTTATTTCTAGTTATATGCATATTTATTTTATAAAATGAAGCTCAACCCTGTGCACAAATATTCCGCTTTATGCAAATTCCAGGAAAGCGTATAATGTATTTTAACTGATAAACGGATTAGGGACTCATTTCACAGTTTGATTTGACCTCAAAATCACACGGAGAGAACTCATCGGTGCTCCAAGACCCCCTCTTATTTTATAAAACAGTAAAATATATTTTTTGTTCCTAAAGTTTGGCAAAAGTTTTAAAATATTTTCCTAAATTTTATTGTCTCAAATGTTTTCGATTTGCATCAAATATACCCCTGACAATTAAATTAAAAAAAAAAATTTAAGACCAATCCAATAATAATGCCTGACAATTATGTTTGATTTGCTTGTGTTGAATGTTATTATGTAATTATTGTTGAATTGATTCTAATTTTTTTGAAAAATTAGCCACCAGAGTTATATTTTGATGCAAATCGAAAATTTCTGGAACAAAATTGAAACAAAATAAAACTTATGGATATATTTAAAACTTTTGTCAAATTTAAAAGGACAAAAAATATATTTAACCTTTTATAAAATGAAGCAGCTAAACAAAATCAAATCACTAAGATGCAGCGGCTAGCAAGTGCAGTTGAGTATTTCTTTTTTACTTTTGACCTTGTTCTTTATACTACCTTTGGTGGGTTTACCAACATAGCGGAAACCAATCCTTCTAGCCTCTTGATATAACCTAGAAAGAGTGTTTAGGCATAACTTAGGGAGCCACGCATCAAAA
This sequence comes from Arachis ipaensis, assembly GCF_059453495.1. Taxonomy (NCBI): domain Eukaryota; kingdom Viridiplantae; phylum Streptophyta; class Magnoliopsida; order Fabales; family Fabaceae; genus Arachis; species Arachis ipaensis. The sequence goes on along the minus strand of NC_142441.1, from coordinate 140,982,563 downwards.
CAGTTTGTTTTCCCCCTGGATGTTTAGTCCATAAACACCTTCTTTTCTAGTTGACTTTGCCACTTGACTAGTGAGTCATTGGCATGGCATTTGAGTATTTTGAATAATAATAACAATAATAATTACTAGTGGTGGCTAAGTGAAAACTGTCACAAAAGCTATGTTGAACGAACGACACCAATATTGCCAAATGCCAATGTCTGTTTCATGAAATATTGAAATCCTAGATTGCTTCAACCTCTAACTAACTGACTCATTCCACGTTGTATTCTTTCATCTAGATGAGAACAAGACGCCTCAGAATTCTGAAGAAAATGAGCTTGCCATGTATCTGTTAAGCTGGATACTACAACTCATAAAAGGAAAGGTCTGGGAACTGATAGAAAACTTCCAGTCACTGGTAAATGATTTCTTTCATTCTCCGAAGATGCAACACGTAGATCCGGCAGTGCTGCACGAGAAACTCAGGTCATCTCTGCTTCTCTGCATTGTAATCCTCTTGATCGTGATCATGGCTCGATTGGAAAGATCTTAGGGAATGTGGTTCATCAGATGTCTCACATTCTTGGGAATATTGTCGCCGGGGAACCTTATTTCTAAGCCAAACATAGAGTAAAACATTTCATGAACTACACACACCTTCTGATTGGTGTGTGAATATGCAAGAGTAGTTTCATTCGTGGCTGTTGATTTCGATTTGTTTGGACAATCTCGACATCTCGTACAATCTTTTGCCTCATTCGTGTCACACCTTTTTCTTGTACATAAGACACTAGTCTGTCGCACTGAGACATTTGAGTGTGTATGTATTAGCTTTCGCATTGTATTCAATTTTATAATACAAATATTTAGTAAGTTGCTGTGTCAATTAACCTGAAAATGCATTCTGCAAGATACAGACTCGTATTTGCATATCGCTAGATTTTGAAGGATAATTGAAACAACTAACAAAAATATATTCAGTGTAGATACTTCTTGAATTAAAAGCTTTAAAATAAACTGGAGATTAAACCACTACTGATTCTAAGTTTAAATGATATTAGTTTATTTGAATGAACTAAAAGCCTTTATTTGGATGGCCGAATGCAATATCACAAGTTCACAACAAAACAACTTTATCTCATTAGGTAGAGTTAGTTACATGGATCAAATTAAATTGCTTATATATAAATCTCTTTTGACCAGCTCATGTATGATTTTTTTTTTAGTTTTCCTCATGTATAGTCAAGAATACTATGATAACAAATGTTGAGGAAAGAACATAAGCTTTTCAAAAGAAAAAGCTTGTCTCTCATTCTTTTAATTATTTTGTTCATTACCTATTTAGATATTAAATGTATTTATATTTTTTTCTATTCTTTTAAAAACAGTATATGTAAAAAATAACATTTAGGCTAACAGAAAATTTAATAGTAACAATCACTCAAACAATTCATCTCAAATCTCACACAAAAGGCACAATAACCTCTTCTCACAAATCCCTGTGTTTATCTGCTGGCATTTCATCTAAATTTTGAACAGGTCCTTACAAGATCGACATATCAGGACATCCACATTCTTGGACCCATCAGTTCACGATCCGAAGCAGAACCTTGGTTAGCAAGCTTCTGAATGCGGGATGAAAATTCTTCAGCCTGACAAGGATTGATCAAAATCGTAGCGCTTGTATTCAGTGATAAGGCAAAAACACAGGACAGAAGAAACAGGCGCAAATTAGGTTTTCAGGGAATAACTGCCCACCCACCCCAAAAAAAAAACAAAAAAGAACACACCATGGCCACAATTATAGAGAATATTTGAGTCGAGGAATCATGCTAAGAGATCTTTGTTTGTTTTATTTTTTGGAGAAAATTTATTATGAATTTCAAATACTGGGAAGACAATCCTTATATGCACATCGAACTTCAATCCTGTCAGATTAAAGAGCATGAATGATCTTAACTAGAACCTAAGCTTTTAACTAAGTTCAGGTGCGTATAGTATCCAACCTATTATGAAGGGTGTAGCTTAACTTCACTCCCAAACGAACACACCCAGTAATAATACTAAGCATACCTAACAAGTAGAAACAACAAAAAGTTCCACCAAACAATGGCATGGTGGAAAATACTGACCTTTTCATCTATCCACATCAGAGAGGTTAGTTGATTGTTTAGAATTCGAACTACTGCATCTAATGGAGTCATTCCATCAAGTGCATCAAGCTCTCCACCCTGAATGTCACAATAATGTAAGCATCGCTTTAAGTTCTTTTAGTATAATAACAAATCAACTGAAACTGACAACCTTTACCTGGTTTGAGTTGAGAGATTGGATGATGGATTTGATCTGTTCTGTCATCTGCTCTAGTTCCCTTTCTATCAGTTCAGACTGCTCATACCTGCAAATCAATGTATTGGAAAAATAAATCAAAGAAATGACAGAATGAGAGGTACTGGTGTCAAAATTACAATTCATATTACAAAAAAAATTACTAATAGCCTTCACTGGACTCAGATACTACTTAATCACCAAACAAACAAGGATTAACTAACATTGCATCTCTTGTAGAAGCAGCTTCATCATCAAGAAGCAATCCACGCTCATCCTTGTAAATACGTTCAGCTTCTTCTTCCATGCTTTGTAAAGCCTTGTCAACCTAAATACAGGAATGACAACAAAAGAATTCATTCAGAACACACAACTCATTTCAATTCCTTTTTTATCTTTTTGGGTGATGAAACTGTTAAATGATTAAATCAATATAACATATTTTTATATAAGCATAGTAACTTACTCCTCAGATGTAGAGAAAACAATTTTGATAACCCAAAAACACTTAGATGAAGTGACTAAACTTTTCTAGCATAATGAAAATTAAATGTTCCGATTTTGAGTCTCTCAATTTCAATCTTTTCAATTTCTAAATTCTAATTGCTTCCATAATCAAGCTACCTAGGTTTAATTCACTTTATGTCAACGATTTGATTGAAATCAATAAATGTTGCCTGCTTGTTGAGTTTGTAAAAACCACGAAATTTATAGCTTCTTACTAGTATGTTAATTCCCAATATGCGAATATACAAACAGGAAGTAATATATTTTTATATAATTAGTATCAGCTTTGTAGATTGTGTTGATCCATCCTCCATGAGCTTGATGACAAAGAGACAAGCAAACAACTAATTCCTTCATACGATAAAAATGCAAAGATGCTTAAGTAAAATTAACTTGAAACTGAAGAGAAGCTAGTTTCGAGCCCCAATGTTGGAGAAATTTACCAAAAAAGAAAACAAAGATCCTAGTTACTAAAGACAAGAACTAGAAAAAATCACACGCAAAATCTTGTATGAGAACAGCACATCACAACAACTAAAATAAATAGTAGGCCAAACACACATTAAATGCAGCTCGCCAAAAACTGTTTAGAAATGGGGAAAAGAACTTCTCAAAATACCTCCTGTTGATGAGTCTCAATTAACTCCAATTGCCGCTCCATGTTTGACTGTGTCTCAACTACTTTTGCTACTTCGATCTAAATTAAAAACATTTTATATAAGCTATAGAGAAATAATTGGTAAATGTAAACTGTTTCATGTGGCGTGTTATAGAAAAAAAAAAGTAGGAAAAGAAAAAAATTATCAGCAGAGAGAGAAACCTCAAGCCTCAATAGAACATCACGATTCTGCAAAATTCTGCGATCCCATTCAGCTATAGCATTAGCCTGTTTCCTAAATTTTCCAGTACGCTCTTGCAACTCAGTATTCCACTCTTTGATAATCTACAGAAGATTACAGGATCCCAAAATGGTCAGGGCAAAAGAAAGAAATATCTAGTTCAAAATTCTATAAACAACTCTGTTGGAAATACCCGACCTCTATCATCACTGGAAACGATATCTGTTAAATAAGGGCTTTTTACACAATGAATTTGAACATATAATTTATGTCATTTATGCAATATTCCAATTCTTTTCAATATATTCCAGTAAGTCGTGTTCACCACTCAATATAAGTGCAGTTCATTTCTTAACTTATCAATTAATTCAATTTCTAAGCCAAATGCACACAAAATAGGGAACATGGAAAAGAATAAGAATGCACCAGGTACCTCTTCCACAGTCTTCCCTGTAATTTCAGATGGCAATTTGGGAGCCGCAGCAGCAGCAACTGAAGTGCTGACAGTTGAAGTAGTTCTAAGTGACAAGAAGAACGTAAGATATCAGATGCAACTTTGTATCAAAATTAGTGACTCCTTATGCATATATAATATACTAAAGCTTTTTAACATCAGCACCACAAAATCAATACAACAGCTAAGCCTTGTATCATTAGGTGAGGAAATTGATACATTCAGCAAAAAAAGAATCTGGAAACAAGAAGCAATGCGAAGTAAATGTCTCTGTAAATGCAGCAAACAATCACTTATAAGGTGCATGTTGAAACTTGGAAGCACCACGTTAAAAGTTCTACCTACCCTTTGGATGCGACCCTTCTCCGGATCCTATATTAACACAGGATGCTTATGCACCGAGCTTCCCTTTTATTCTTTTTGATAAATCATCAAGTACACAACATAATGCATGAGTTACTCCTATTAGTAAAAGTTATGAATTAAAGCCTTAAAAAATAAAAAAGAAACACTTGGAATGCAAATAAGTTTTTTCTTGTATATTTTGAAATTTAATATAATCCATGTATATTTGGAATGAAATGTATATCAAGCCTTTACCACCATATCACATTGCAAGATGGATAAAGTTAAGAAATTAACCAAGATAGAGAGAGAAAAAATGAACACAAATAGAGATCACATAACAACATTTGTCAAGAGGGGAAAGGAAATAACTAGATAACTAGAACGGTAAAAATTATAAAACATATATACCCACTAGTGGAAGCCACAACAAGAGCAGATGATGTCTGAGTTGCACTTGCACTGGAGCTGGAAATTGTCGGAGCAGTTGTTGTGGTACTGCTAACTCCTACAGAAGCAGTTTTCAGTTAACAATCACACATCAGGCATGTGAAAGTTTATGTACATTTTTTTAATTAAAAGGAATTGAAAGAATTAGATAACATGAAAAGAAACAAGAAAAAATATGAACATCTAATGAAAATCTCTGCGTGAAATGTTATAACTGTAAACAATCCTGAACAAGAAAAATAACCGCATCAAGATATGCATCATCCTCTATAGGGAAGATGAAAACAACCAGCACAAAGCCTTTCCCTACTACATGAGCTCATTGACAGATCAAACAATGCCATTATATCTCATAGTAAGCAATTCTTATACAGCAGTAATTAATTGTAAGTTACTCTTAAATGATTTCTTCTATCATGTTTGTTGGTCTCCCCTTATTTATAGCTATCAACTACCTATCATCTCATTTATGCTCTATCATCTTTACAATGGGGTTGAAAAAGAAAAAATGATAAAAGATTAGACAAACCCCAATCCTAAAAAGTCTACAAAGATAAACAACAGAATAATATGCAAATTGTAAATATTACTGCTTCCCCTTTGAAATTCTCAACAACTTTGACGCCTGAAAAAAAGTGCATATCACTGATGCGTTGACAATACAAAACTTTATTCAGCTTCAACTTATAAGCTTAAACTTTAAGGTGGGGTGATTCTCAGTCATGGTGACCATGAACTGTTGGACAAACTGGAGCATGATCAATAATCAATGGCATAAGCATCATTTAGAAACAACTGAGTCATTGGGCAATCAGATTTGGGCATGCATTGTATATCCCTACTTCAAGCACAATAAGGTTTCAAATTCCTTATACGGGGTGATGTGACAAAGACAAAACATCCACTCTTTCAATGCAGCTTCACAGTATTCACTTCAGAGAACCTGTAGTTTTTCATATGCTTACAGCTTAAATGAAGCAAGTAAACCCGAAGGATATACTAATGAACCTGGACAACAATCTAGTCAGATCTCTCATCCTAGCTCAACAGATAGTCCTATCCACAATATGTAAATCTTCTTTCCTCTCTCAATATTTGGTTAAACTATAGTAGAACTGGGATCCCCCCCCCCCCCCCGGTCTTCTTTTTTTTTTTTCCTCCTCCTCTCCATTCCATCAACTATTTAAATTACACTCTCAGAATGACAATGGAATATCCGATGAAGTTACAACAATAAGTAGATGCACAGGAAATATTTTCACCCTCCAAACAGAGTGCATGACAATATGAATACACAAAAACTAAATAACACAAGATGTTAAAATTATCAACTAACTATGCAATACATCAATACTTCCCTCTCCCCTTCACCACCACAACTCAGTTACTCATCGTTAACATTTATAGTTCTTCATTTTATCACCTATCTAAATCTTAAACCACCACTAGAACATCAGGGTCACCATTCAAAATGGACAAAGCAAGTTAAATACTCATACTTATGCTGCCATGTTAAAACACAACAAATATCCAACATTTTCCAGTAAGTTTAACCAAGTAGCAAAGATTGACTCAAAGCAAATTGGTATAGACAAAATCCAAAAAATTAAATAAAAGAACAGCAGTATCCATCATTTTGACATCCATCTATTTCCAAAAGCATTCAAATTGCCTGACTCACCAAATGCAAGTGCAGAACTTGAAACAGCCGGTGTTGATGCTGCAGATGCCTTGGTTGCAAAAGAAAACCCAGTCCCAAAAGAAGCAGTGGAGGAACCGGTTGATGCAGAGCTCCCCACACCAAATCCAGCAAAAGATGATCCTCCGCTAGTAGAGGAGGCAGCACCAGCAGAAGCTGCTGGAGTCCCCGATAACGAAGATGCAGCAATTGCCGGAGCAGTTGAAGCTGGGATACCAAATGCAGGCACAGAAGACGACGGGGTACTGCCGCTGGCAGCCGCGGCTGGTGTGGAAGCTGTGGTGGCAGTTACAGTCGAAAACAATGGCGCTGATGCTGTGGTGAACGAGAAAGAACCAGGAGGTTTTGAAGCCGGTGTGCTGGAAGCTGTAGAAGCGGATGAAGCTGGTGATGAAACAGCTGCATTGGGGAACCCGAAAGATGGTTGAGAAGCAGACGAAGTTGCATTTCCGAAGGAGAATCCAGTAGTGCTAGTCGGCGTCGGTGCAGACGCAGCGGCAGTAGAGGCTGCAGTTGTTGTTGGTGTTGGTGCAGATGGTTTTGCAAACCCCGTAAACAGAGAAGATGAGCTCGAAGAGGAAGAAGAAGCACCAGTGGCGAACACGCTTGAGAATGAAGGAGTTGTAGTTGCAGCAGAAGAGGAAGCCGCCGACGGGGAGAGCGAAAACCCTCCAAATGGCTTACTCGCAGCCGCTGTTGTTGAAGAAGGTGTTGATCCAAATGACGTCGTTGCAGATGAAGTTCCCCCAAAGAGTGTGGTTGAAGCAGAAGATGCTCCACCAAATATCGAGGGTGGAGCAGAAGATGCTCCGCCAAACGGTGACGCCGAAGAAGCAGAAGATGCTCCGGCAAATGGTGTCGTCGCAGCAGAGGGTTTTGCCCCAAACGGCGTCGTGGCAGAGGAAGTTCCACCAAAAGACGGAGTGGAGAACAAGGAGGAGCCTGAACTCGCGGCACCGAAAATGGAAGAACCGGAACTCGAAGCTGCCGCAGTGGAAGCCGAAGAAGCAGAGCCGAACAGAGACGGAGCTGGAGCAGGAGCCGAGCCAGATGCGGTCGGCGCGGACCCAAAACCGAAGGAAAATGACGGCGCAGAGGCTGCGGAGGAGGAAGGTGTGGAGCCAAAGCCGAAGGAGGGTGCGGTAGTAGTGGCACCGCCGCTTCCTCCTGCGGTGGAGGATGAAGAAGCGAATGAGAAAGAGAATGGACTTGGTGAGGAAGAAGCGGCGGAGCTAGGGTTTGCGGTGGCGGTGGTGGAAGAGAAGAGGGAGGAGGATCCGAATGAGAAACCAGTGGAGGGAGTGGATGAGCCGAAGGAGAATGCGGAAGAGGAAGCGGAAGAGGATGGAGGATTTGTCAAGGAGAAGGGAGAAGAAGACGAAGACTGAGAGGAAGAAGAAGAACCGAAGGAGAATCCAGACATTGTTGCTGCTCTTGCGCGCTCCCACACTCTACACTGGGAGCGACCACTTCTTTTCAAAAACCATAAAAAAAATTAAAAAAAAAAAAAGAAAGAGATTTAGATTTCCAGTTGTAACTTGTAAGGGGGTTTTCAGGGTCCGCGCACCAAAAAGGCTGTCTGACAATTTAAGTCCGTCCCCATTTTTTTCTAACTGGTGGGCTGATCTGTCAAAACCTTTTTTTTGGGTTGAATTTGAAAAAAATAATATTAATTTGAGATTAATTAAAATAAATAATAAACTAATTAATTAACTGTAATAACTTCATGTCAAACTAGTAAAAATAGCAAACTAGCTATACTCTTTACTCTCTATTTACTATATATGACAAAATTGTAGTGTGATAACATCACAAATAAAATCTTCAATGGAAAAATTGGAAATTTTAGAAGAAATCTTGTAATCACTATACTAAACGGGGTGATGTGAATTTCATGAATATTATGGAAATAAACAAGAAAGCTTTGATTCCTTACATTAGAAATATAACACTTAACCAAGAAATTAGGTTGAAAATGAGAATGAGATATGCTATGCATACAAGTCTTTTTGGTATATAAGTTCATATAAATTGGCCTAAATTCAACAAAAATGACTTTCAGTTTAGGTTGCGTATTTTCCTAACTCTTGAATAATGTAAACGGTTCTTTTTCCTCAATCAAAATCGCAACGCTCAAAATTTAAACAAGGATCAAAATCTCTCAAAAATTTTTGAAAATCGTCGCGAAAAGTGAAGGAAGTTGCGAAGCTGAATTCATAAACAATTATGAGAAAATGAAATATGAAGATGAAGAAGAAGAAGCAACAGAAGATGAGGAGGAGGAAGAGGAAGAGTTTCGAATTATGCAGAACTTATCAACACACATACACCGAAAATTCTTAAACAATACACTCAAATATCTTCGTGTTACACCCAAATTTACTGCAAATAAAGAAAAATATTTCCTCTAATGCTGCATTTTTTTTCTTCTTCTTCTTTTTCTTATTTCTTTCATTCTTTTAGTTGAATGAATGTAAGTCCATTCTCTTCCAAGTAATTTTGTACCATTATGTGTTTCTTCTTCTTTTTTGTTTGATTTTTTTATTCTTGTTAAGAGAGTAAAACAAGAAGAAACTTGAGAAGATAAAACAAGAAAAAAAGATGAATAAGAAAAAAAACGATGATAATGATGATGATGATGATGAAGAAAAAGGAGAAGCAGCAGCAGAAGATGAAGAGGAGGGAGAAGAAAAATTTTGAATTATGCAGAACTTATCAGCACACATACATCGAAAGTTCTTGAAAAATACACTCAAATATCTTCGTGTTACACTCAAATATCTTGGTTTTACACCCAAATTTGCTGCAAATACAGAAAAATATTTTCTCTAATGCTGAACTTTTACATTACATTTAATTCAAACCATCAACGATGAATAACAATTTTCACAAATAAAAACATTATTCACCTACAAAATCATAAACTACTAACAAAAACATTAACTAGAATCGAACCACACCTCAGCCACTTGATTGGATTTAAAACAATAACTAACTTCGTTCGTGTTCAATTGACAATTTGAACATGAATTATTCATTATCTTCAACAACGAGATAACTGTTCAAAACTGATTTTAGAGCTTGATTTTAAAAACGTAGAGAACAAACGAAGAGAAACGCAGAGATGAAAGAGAACGTAGATAAAAAACGTTGAGAAAATTCGAAAACGGAAACAAAATTCTTTTGAAAAATGCAGTTATATATTCGCGCGTTGATTGAAAAGTTTGTTAGAATAAGAGGCGCTTGAGGTGAATTAGGATAAAATGACTTGTATGAAAAAATGACTTGTACTTAGAGAATAATTGAATGAGAAAAGAAAAGAAAACCATTTTAAATACATGTTCTACCTTATTTTCATTTTATTTTTAAGTTTTATCTTGTATTTTATTGCAAATTTTATTTTAAAAAATAATTTCTTGAATTATTTCTAACTTCAAAATTTTTTTAGAAATTATTTTGCTAAAATTTAACATTTCATAAATTTAAAACTTGATAATATATTTCGCTGCTTATAAATTTAAAACTTGATAATATTTTTAAAATTTATTTATTTAAAAAAATATGATTCAATTGTTCTTCTCCTGCATTTTCAGCCATTTCAATTATATTGGCATCAAGCCATTATAGAGTAGGTCTTTTCACCGATTGAGTATTTTATTCGTAAAATAAAAAATCTTAAATGACTAACTGTGTAAATCAGTGTGAAGGGCATTTTTTAAGAGTAAAGTATCGTTTTTGTCTTTAACGTTTGGGATAAAATTTAAAGTTGTTCCTAACGTTTCAATCGTCCTATTAAGTTCCTAACGTTTCAAAATTGACTCAATGTTGTCCTGCCGTTAGGGATCCGTTAACAAAATTGACGGCGGGACAAAATTGAGACGATTTTGAAACGTTAAGGACTTAAATAGGACGAAAACGTTAGGGACAAAAACGATACATAAAAATAAATTTTAATTTAATTTTATCTTTCAATAACATCAATTTTTTACTGTACATAGTATTCAATTATTTTTTAATTACATCTAAGTAAATTACACTTAATCACATTACTTTCATTTTAAATAAATTTATTTTTTTATAATTTTAAAGAATTTTGATACATTAGAGATAAAATGTATAATTTATATTTTATTGTATATATATATATATATATTTTCCGCAAGTTTATATACTAGTCATTATACAAACATTTCATGATAACTAAAAATCTTTAAAAGTAAAATTATAAAAAAAATAATTTGTTTAGAATGAAAGTAATATGATTAAGTCTAATTTATTTAGATGTAATTAAAAAATTGATATTATTAAAGGATCAAATTAAAATTTATTTCTATGTATCGTTTTTGTCTCCAACGTTTTCGTCCTATTTAAGTCCCTAACATTTTAAAATCGTCTCAATTTTGTCCCGTTGTTAATTCTATTAATGAATCCCTAATAGCAGGATAATAGTGAGTCAATTTTAAAACGTTGGGAATTTAAATAGAACAATTGAAACGTTAGAGATAATTTTAAAATTTACTACAAACATTAGGAACAAAAGCGATACTTTACTTTATTTTTTAATTATCTTTTATATCTTAACGAAAGAAATTATATCTATTAGAAAGAGAAGATGAATTCTTCATGAAACTTACAAATTTGGATACGCTACTATTAAGAATGTTAACTATTTACTTTTTTACACTTTTATTGGAGTAGATGGAGAATCTATCAAAATTTTCATTTTAAGTAAAAGATAAATAGAGAATCAAATCTACAAATGATGTATGAGCATCTTTTTTATCTTTTCTTAGTGAATTTGCATTTAATTTATTGAGTTTAATCAAGAATTAATTATCTTTTAGTCACTATGGATGCTACTTTAAGTCTTGTGCAACTCTATTTATTTTAGGTAGCATTCGGTTGAATTTAATGGAGTTTCTACAGAAGAGGAGATAACTAGCGAGAAGCGACGCGTACGCACATCTGACGCGTGCGCGTAATTTGGAAATTTGCACGGCGACGCGTGCGCGTACCTGACGCGTACGCGTGACATGCGCCACGTGCAGAAAACGCAGAAAAATGCTGAGGGCAATTTCTGGGGCTGTTTTTTACCCAGTTTTCGGCCCAGAAAACACAGATTAGAGGCTGCAGAATGGAAGAATCAGGGGAAGATCCTACGAAGCAAGTGGAGTCCATCTATCAATTGAAGACTTGCTGATTGCTATAATTAATTCTGATTTAAATTTAAATTTTTATTTTTAATAAAAAAAGATATTATTTTAATTTTAGAAATTAAATTTTAAATTAATTAGGATTAGATATAAAAGAAAAAAGAAACTTCTCTTTTCAGGAGGATTCCATTCCATTCCAAATTACAGTTTACCAGAATCCTAGTTTTCACTCTTTTCCATGAGCAATTAAACCTCCATTGTTAAGGTTAGGAGCTCTGTCTATTGTATGGATTGATTCAATTATTTTTCTATTTTAATTTATGTATTGATTTATATTTCAAGAATTATTTTCGTTCTTTATCTTATGAATTTGGGTGGAACGGAAGTATGACCCTCTTTCTAATTGAGTTCTTGTATAACTTGAAAAAGCTCTTTACTTGAACAACAGCTTGAAAATAATTTCTCCTAAATTCTAATTATCTGGACTTAATGGGATACGTGACATATAATCCTCTTATATTTGGATAATTAGGATTTTTGTGGCATAATAACTAGAATTAAACTTCACCCCCTAATTGGAAATAATTGACCAAGGAATTGGCGGTTGATGAAAGTTAGAGGAGACTAGAAAGGTCTAAAGAATTAGGGTCTAGTCACATATAGTTTGCCATGAATTAAATCTTGCATGATTAAAATAGTTAGTAAGAAAAGTCAATCCAGAAAATAGATATCTCTGAAGCCTTAACAGTTTCTCCATATTTTATTCCCAACTTATTTACTTGCCTATCTTTGAACTCTTAATTTACTGTTTAATGCTCTTTGAACCTTCAAACACCATTTTCTGTTTGTCTAACCAAGTAAATCACTTAACCATTGTTGCTTAGTCCATCAATCCTCGTGGGATTGACCCTCACTTACCTGAGGTATTACTTGGTACGACCCGGTGCACTTGCCGGTTAGTTTGTGGGTTATAAATTTCGCACCAAGTTTTTGGCGCCGTTGCCCGAGATTGACTGTGATTAACAACTATTGGTTGTTTGATTTCTTAGATTAGGCATTTTTGCTTTAATTTCATTTAACTTATTTCTTTAAAAATAAAAAAAAATATTTTGATTTATTTTATTTAAAATTTTTTTTCTTCTAATTTCTGAAATTAAGTTTGGTGTCCCTTAGTTATTTTATTCTTCCTAGTTATTTTACTTATTGAGTTTAAATTTTATACTCCCTTTTGCTTATTAGTTATTTTATTTTCTTAATTATTCAGTTTATTTTTTATTTTATTTTTTTATTTTTGTTTTCTTCTATATTTTATTTTATTTTTATTTTTTTATTTTTATTTTTCTTTTTGTTCTTTCTTCTTTGCATGCCTGTTTACCACATGGTGCGTTTAATTCTGTTTGGTGTTTTGTGCTAAGAAAAATAATGGAGAGAGATCACATGGGTTACTACTCACACCTAATGAATGATTCATATTATTATGAATGGGGGAACTACCCAAATTTTGGTTGGCAAAGTCAAAACCAAAGAAACTTCAGTGCTCCATGTTCCAACTATCAAGAACCACCATCTCCATATTCATACCAAGAACCACCACCTCTCTATCCATATCAAGAACCATCATCTTTTTACCCATATCAAGAGCCACTATCTCCCTATTTATACCAAGAGCCATCCTCTTTTTACTCTTATAAAGAATCATCATCTCCTTCTTATTCATATCAAGAACCATCAGATCTTGAGTTTCTCATGAAAGAATTCATACATGATATAAAGACGAGTGTCAAAAATGTAGAGAAATATGTGCAGTTGATTATCAAGTCCCAGGAAGAGGAACAAGCAAATTCCTTCCCAAGAGATATAATGCAAGATCCTATAGAAGAAAGTGAGAAAATCAATCAAAGGAGTTCATACTCCAACGAATTAGAGAACTTTCCACCCTCACACATGGAAGAAGAGGAAGATGCAAAAATAAAGGAGGAAGATGCGCCAACAAAGAAGGAAGATGCACAAACAAAGGAGGTTGTAAGGGATGAAAACAATTATGAGAATCTACACTCCAATGAAGTAGAGAGTGGCATAGAGGGTGAGTTTATTGAACCACCAATCCAAGAAGTTCTTGATGAAGGGTACACTCTAACTATCACACAACACCCAAATTTTGAAATCAAAGAAGTGAAGGCAACCAAGGAAAACACTGAAAAGGAAATTGTGACAAAGAAACAGAAGAAAATATCCATGAAAAAGAGAAGGTAAAAAAAAAAAACAATCCAACCTCTACACCAACAAGCAAGGTGAATCAAGTTAATCGCAATAAAAGAAAGCTTGTTAGGAAGAAGTTATATTAGGGGGCACTAATCTTCACCTCTCCCCCTTGGAATCATTTCTTTTAACCAACTGGAAGAAGAGGAAGAAAATTCAATAATCAAGTGTCAAGCTAGTGACATTAAAGAAGCGTTTGTCGGGAGGCAACTCGATAATTTCGTATCCTTAGTTATTTTTTGTAGTAGTGATTTTCTTACTTATTTGATTTTTATTGAGTTTTACTGTTTTTTCTTTCGTTTTAAGTGTGTTCTTATCATGCAGCTATTTTAGAACAGGAACCGAACACTTAAAAAAAAAAATAGAGCACACGACGCGCAAGCGTCGCTGACGCATACACGTCATATGTGAGTGCGAGAAAAATAAAAATTGAACAGAGAGTTGGGCAGGAGTGGTGCTGGTGGCGTGCCTTGCATACAAGCGAGCCCACGCATACGCGTCGTTCACGCGTGCGCATCGTTTGCGCTTTTCTCCATCTACGCGTGCGCGTAGCTGATGCGTACGCGTGACCCTAAAAATCGGCGTCAACGGGTGTTTGGGCAGAGAGTTGTGCTGGTTTGGGGCTGGAACTGTACTAGAGGCACAAACTTGATCACGCGTACGCATCTCGACGCGTGCGTGTACTTTGCATACATGGCTATCCACGCGTGCGGTTTCATGACGCGCACGCGTCATATGAGAATTTTGGTTCCTAGGCCACGCGAACAGAGAGTTGTGCGAGCGCGCGGCTGCCTTCGCGTGATTCGCACAAACAAAGGGCACGCGTACGCGTGCCAGACGCTTATGCGTCACTTTCAAAATCAGGCGACCCACACGTACGCGTACAGGTCGCATGCGCCGCACAACTCCATTAGTGCGCCGCCCAGTTTTGATTTTCATTCTCTCTCCCTCCCAAATCCTAATGCTCTCTTGCTCTTTTATCCTTTTATTCTTCTTTCATCATACTATTTGTTTTTGTTTTCTGTTCTTCTTTGCTTGGGGACAAGCAAACCTTTAAGTTTGGTGTTGTCGCTTCGCTGATGGTTTTTCTGTTTATTTTTATGGTACCAAAGGGAGGTGAATCACCTTGACTGAGGAGTATAGCCTGAAGAATAAAATGGCCACTAAGATAACTGAGGTGGTTAAATTCCTTTCATTCGATATTCCTTCCCGCCCTTACTATGTTATTTTTCAATTTTCTGCTGTTTTGTTTTAGCTATTGCATGATCATTTGTTATTTCAATTCCTAGTAGTTAACTTAATTTTGTCTCATGTATCACCCACTGAGCTTGAAATCAAAAAGAAAGAAGAAAAGATGCAGTGCATGAGAAATTGAGTTTAATTTTAAGAGTAGTCTTATTTACTTAAATCTGGTGGTATTATTTGCAATTCTAAATGCATGATATGAATAATGCATAGTTGAATTTGAATCAAAAGATGTTGATGTATAAGGAACAGGAATTTAGAGAACTATTATGAATTTTCTGAAATTTGTAAAAGTTAATCCTTGAAGCAAAAGAAACAGCAAAGAAAAAAAAAGGGACATAAAAGCAAGGTCCAAGGCTCTGAGCATCAATGACTAGGGAGGTCAGACATGATTAAAAGCTCAAAGAGTTGTTTCCCTAGTCATATGCTTGTGGTGTTCTTGTGTCAAGTAATCCTTGAGACAAAATATTTAGAGTCGAGATCAATTGCGATTAGCAGAGTATGCCAAAGGCTTTGAGCACCACTGTCTGAGAGTAGCTGAAAGAAAAATCAAAACTTCAAAAGAGTTCCCCAGTTAAGTGCTTGGGGTGTTCTTGTGTCAATTAACCCTTGAGATAGAACATTTAAAGTCACGGATAGGTTCAAGGTGCAAAGCACCAAAGAGACGAGAATTAAAAGAAATTTGCTGTGTTCAAGGATTAAATTGAAATATAAAGATCAGAAAATTCATAATATGATCCGGATTCTAATTCCGAATGACATTGACATTCCTCTGAGTCAAAGAAAAGTGAGATGCCAAAACTGTTCAGAATTGCAATAGATAAATCCCACTTTAAGAAGAGACATGAGCATAATTGAACTCTCACTTCTCATGCAAATTCACATCTTAACCTTGTATTAGTTTTGGTTGCTTGAGGACAAGCTACAATTCAAGTTTGGTGTTGAGATGCATGAGCATCTTTCCTATCTTTTCCTAGTGAATTTGCATTTAATTTGTTGAGTTATCAAGAATTAATTATCTTTTAGCCACTATGGATGCTACTTTGAGTCTTGTGTAACTCTGTTTATTTTAGGTAGCATTCGACTGAATTTGATGGAGTTTCTACAAAAGAGGAGATAACCAGCAAGGAGCGACGCGTACGCGCACCTGATGCGTGCGCGTGATTTGGAAATTTGCACGGCGACGCGTGTGCGTACCTAACGCGTACGCGTGACTGACGCGTACGCGTGACATGCGCCACGTGCAGAAAACGCAGAAAAACGCTGGGGTGATTTCTGGGGTTGTTTTTTACCCAGTTTTTGACCCAGAAAACACATATTAGAGGCTGCGGAATGGAGGAATCAGGGGAAGATCCTACGAAGCAAGTGGTCCCATCCATCAATTGAAGACTTGCTGATTGCTATAATTAATTCTGATTTAAATTTTAATTTTAATTTTTCATAGGAAAAGATATATTTTAATTTTAGAAATTAGATTTTAAATTAATTAAGATTAGATATAAAAGAAAAAAGAAACTTCTCTTCTGGAGAGGATTTCATTCCATTCCAAATTACAGTTTACCATAATCCTAGTTTTCACTCTTTTCCATGAGCAATTAAACCTCCACTGTTAAGGTTAGAGCTCTGTCTATTGTATGGATTGATTCAATTGTTTTTCTATTTTAATTTATGTACTGATTTATATTTCAAGAATTGTTTTCGTTCTTTATCTTATGAATTTGGGTGGAACGGAAGTATGACCCTCTTTCTAATTGAGTTCTTGTATAACTTGGAAAAGCTCTTTACTTGAACAACAACTTGAAAACAATTTATCATAAATTCTAATTATCTGGACTTAACGGGATACGTGACATATAATACTCTTATATTTTGATAATTAGGATTTTTGTGGCATAATAACTATAATTAAACTTCGCTCCTAATTGAAATTAATTGACCAAGGAATTGGCGGTTGATGAAAGTTAGAGGAGACTAGAAAGATCTAAAGAATTAGGGTCTAGTCACATATAGTTTGCCATGAATTAAATCTTGCATGATTAAAATAGTTAGTAAAAAAAGTCAATCCGGAAAATAGATATCTCTGAAGCCTTAACAGTTTCTCCATATTTTATTCCCAACTTATTTACTTGCTTATCTTTGAACTCTTAATTTACTGTTGAATGCTCTTTGAACCTTCAAACACAATTTTCTGTTTGTCTAACCAAGTAAATCACTTAACCATTGTTGCTTAGTCCATCAATCCTCGTGGGATTGACCCTCACTTACCTGAGGTATTACTTGGTACGACCCGGTGCACTTGCCGGTTAGTTTGTGGGTTATAAATTTCGCACCAAGTTTTTGGCGCCGTTGCCCGAGATTGACTGTGATTAACAACTATTGGTTGTTTGATTTCTTAGATTAGGCATTTTTGCTTTAATTTCATTTAACTTATTTCTTTAAAAATAAAAAAAAATATTTTGATTTATTTTATTTAAAATTTTTTTTCTTCTAATTTCTGAAATTAAGTTTGGTGTCCCTTAGTTATTTTATTCTTCCTAGTTATTTTACTTATTGAGTTTAAATTTTATACTCCCTTTTGCTTATTAGTTATTTTATTTTCTTAATTATTCAGTTTATTTTTTATTTTATTTTTTTATTTTTGTTTTCTTCTATATTTTATTTTATTTTTATTTTTTTATTTTTATTTTTCTTTTTGTTCTTTCTTCTTTGCATGCCTGTTTACCACATGGTGCGTTTAATTCTGTTTGGTGTTTTGTGCTAAGAAAAATAATGGAGAGAGATCACATGGGTTACTACTCACACCTAATGAATGATTCATATTATTATGAATGGGGGAACTACCCAAATTTTGGTTGGCAAAGTCAAAACCAAAGAAACTTCAGTGCTCCATGTTCCAACTATCAAGAACCACCATCTCCATATTCATACCAAGAACCACCACCTCTCTATCCATATCAAGAACCATCATCTTTTTACCCATATCAAGAGCCACTATCTCCCTATTTATACCAAGAGCCATCCTCTTTTTACTCTTATAAAGAATCATCATCTCCTTCTTATTCATATCAAGAACCATCAGATCTTGAGTTTCTCATGAAAGAATTCATACATGATATAAAGACGAGTGTCAAAAATGTAGAGAAATATGTGCAGTTGATTATCAAGTCCCAAGAAGAGGAACAAGCAAATTCCTTCCCAAGAGATATAATGCAAGATCCTATAGAAGAAAGTGAGAAAATCAATCAAAGGAGTTCATACTCCAACGAATTAGAGAACTTTCCACCCTCACACATGGAAGAAGAGGAAGATGCAAAAATAAAGGAGGAAGATGCGCCAACAAAGAAGGAAGATGCACAAACAAAGGAGGTTGTAAGGGATGAAAACAATTATGAGAATCTACACTCCAATGAAGTAGAGAGTGGCATAGAGGGTGAGTTTATTGAACCACCAATCCAAGAAGTTCTTGATGAAGGGTACACTCTAACTATCACACAACACCCAAATTTTGAAATCAAAGAAGTGAAGGCAACCAAGGAAAACACTGAAAAGGAAATTGTGACAAAGAAACAGAAGAAAATATCCATGAAAAAGAGAAGGTAAAAAAAAAAAACAATCCAACCTCTACACCAACAAGCAAGGTGAATCAAGTTAATCGCAATAAAAGAAAGCTTGTTAGGAAGAAGTTATATTAGGGGGCACTAATCTTCACCTCTCCCCCTTGGAATCATTTCTTTTAACCAACTGGAAGAAGAGGAAGAAAATTCAATAATCAAGTGTCAAGCTAGTGACATTAAAGAAGCGTTTGTCGGGAGGCAACTCGATAATTTCGTATCCTTAGTTATTTTTTGTAGTAGTGATTTTCTTACTTATTTGATTTTTATTGAGTTTTACTGTTTTTTCTTTCGTTTTAAGTGTGTTCTTATCATGCAGCTATTTTAGAACAGGAACCGAACACTTAAAAAAAAAAATAGAGCACACGACGCGCAAGCGTCGCTGACGCATACACGTCATATGTGAGTGCGAGAAAAATAAAAATTGAACAGAGAGTTGGGCAGGAGTGGTGCTGGTGGCGTGCCTTGCATACAAGCGAGCCCACGCATACGCGTCGTTCACGCGTGCGCATCGTTTGCGCTTTTCTCCATCTACGCGTGCGCGTAGCTGATGCGTACGCGTGACCCTAAAAATCGGCGTCAACGGGTGTTTGGGCAGAGAGTTGTGCTGGTTTGGGGCTGGAACTGTACTAGAGGCACAAACTTGATCACGCGTACGCATCTCGACGCGTGCGTGTACTTTGCATACATGGCTATCCACGCGTGCGGTTTCATGACGCGCACGCGTCATATGAGAATTTTGGTTCCTAGGCCACGCGAACAGAGAGTTGTGCGAGCGCGCGGCTGCCTTCGCGTGATTCGCACAAACAAAGGGCACGCGTACGCGTGCCAGACGCTTATGCGTCACTTTCAAAATCAGGCGACCCACACGTACGCGTACAGGTCGCATGCGCCGCACAACTCCATTAGTGCGCCGCCCAGTTTTGATTTTCATTCTCTCTCCCTCCCAAATCCTAATGCTCTCTTGCTCTTTTATCCTTTTATTCTTCTTTCATCATACTATTTGTTTTTGTTTTCTGTTCTTCTTTGCTTGGGGACAAGCAAACCTTTAAGTTTGGTGTTGTCGCTTCGCTGATGGTTTTTCTGTTTATTTTTATGGTACCAAAGGGAGGTGAATCACCTTGACTGAGGAGTATAGCCTGAAGAATAAAATGGCCACTAAGATAACTGAGGTGGTTAAATTCCTTTCATTCGATATTCCTTCCCGCCCTTACTATGTTATTTTTCAATTTTCTGCTGTTTTGTTTTAGCTATTGCATGATCATTTGTTATTTCAATTCCTAGTAGTTAACTTAATTTTGTCTCATGTATCACCCACTGAGCTTGAAATCAAAAAGAAAGAAGAAAAGATGCAGTGCATGAGAAATTGAGTTTAATTTTAAGAGTAGTCTTATTTACTTAAATCTGGTGGTATTATTTGCAATTCTAAATGCATGATATGAATAATGCATAGTTGAATTTGAATCAAAAGATGTTGATGTATAAGGAACAGGAATTTAGAGAACTATTATGAATTTTCTGAAATTTGTAAAAGTTAATCCTTGAAGCAAAAGAAACAGCAAAGAAAAAAAAAGGGACATAAAAGCAAGGTCCAAGGCTCTGAGCATCAATGACTAGGGAGGTCAGACATGATTAAAAGCTCAAAGAGTTGTTTCCCTAGTCATATGCTTGTGGTGTTCTTGTGTCAAGTAATCCTTGAGACAAAATATTTAGAGTCGAGATCAATTGCGATTAGCAGAGTATGCCAAAGGCTTTGAGCACCACTGTCTGAGAGTAGCTGAAAGAAAAATCAAAACTTCAAAAGAGTTCCCCAGTTAAGTGCTTGGGGTGTTCTTGTGTCAATTAACCCTTGAGATAGAACATTTAAAGTCACGGATAGGTTCAAGGTGCAAAGCACCAAAGAGACGAGAATTAAAAGAAATTTGCTGTGTTCAAGGATTAAATTGAAATATAAAGATCAGAAAATTCATAATATGATCCGGATTCTAATTCCGAATGACATTGACATTCCTCTGAGTCAAAGAAAAGTGAGATGCCAAAACTGTTCAGAATTGCAATAGATAAATCCCACTTTAAGAAGAGACATGAGCATAATTGAACTCTCACTTCTCATGCAAATTCACATCTTAACCTTGTATTAGTTTTGGTTGCTTGAGGACAAGCTACAATTCAAGTTTGGTGTTGAGATGCATGAGCATCTTTCCTATCTTTTCCTAGTGAATTTGCATTTAATTTGTTGAGTTATCAAGAATTAATTATCTTTTAGCCACTATGGATGCTACTTTGAGTCTTGTGTAACTCTGTTTATTTTAGGTAGCATTCGACTGAATTTGATGGAGTTTCTACAAAAGAGGAGATAACCAGCAAGGAGCGACGCGTACGCGCACCTGATGCGTGCGCGTGATTTGGAAATTTGCACGGCGACGCGTGTGCGTACCTAACGCGTACGCGTGACTGACGCGTACGCGTGACATGCGCCACGTGCAGAAAACGCAGAAAAACGCTGGGGTGATTTCTGGGGTTGTTTTTTACCCAGTTTTTGACCCAGAAAACACATATTAGAGGCTGCGGAATGGAGGAATCAGGGGAAGATCCTACGAAGCAAGTGGTCCCATCCATCAATTGAAGACTTGCTGATTGCTATAATTAATTCTGATTTAAATTTTAATTTTAATTTTTCATAGGAAAAGATATATTTTAATTTTAGAAATTAGATTTTAAATTAATTAAGATTAGATATAAAAGAAAAAAGAAACTTCTCTTCTGGAGAGGATTTCATTCCATTCCAAATTACAGTTTACCATAATCCTAGTTTTCACTCTTTTCCATGAGCAATTAAACCTCCACTGTTAAGGTTAGAGCTCTGTCTATTGTATGGATTGATTCAATTGTTTTTCTATTTTAATTTATGTACTGATTTATATTTCAAGAATTGTTTTCGTTCTTTATCTTATGAATTTGGGTGGAACGGAAGTATGACCCTCTTTCTAATTGAGTTCTTGTATAACTTGGAAAAGCTCTTTACTTGAACAACAACTTGAAAACAATTTATCATAAATTCTAATTATCTGGACTTAACGGGATACGTGACATATAATACTCTTATATTTTGATAATTAGGATTTTTGTGGCATAATAACTAGAATTAAACTTCGCTCCTAATTGAAATTAATTGACCAAGGAATTGGCGGTTGATGAAAGTTAGAGGAGACTAGAAAGATCTAAAGAATTAGGGTCTAGTCACATATAGTTTGCCATGAATTAAATCTTGCATGATTAAAATAGTTAGTAAAAAAAGTCAATCCGGAAAATAGATATCTCTGAAGCCTTAACAGTTTCTCCATATTTTATTCCCAACTTATTTACTTGCCTATCTTTGAACTCTTAATTTACTGTTGAATGCTCTTTGAACCTTCAAACACAATTTTCTGTTTGTCTAACTAAGTAAATCACTTAACCATTGTTGTTTAGTCCATCAATCCTCGTAGGATCGACCCTCACTCACCTGAGGTATTACTTGGTACGACCCGGTGCACTTGCCGGTTAGTTTGTGGGTTATAAATTCCACACCAAGAAATAGTAAAGTAAAATTTTTGTGATTAAAAAATAAATGCTATTTTTACGGAAAAAATGGATAGAATCCTAATTAATAGCAATTATTAGTTGGTTTATGGGAGAGAGATAAAAGCTCATTATGGATTATTTATATTGAAGTTTTGCCTATAAATTAAGTTTTTATATTTTATTTTTAATCAATTTATCCAACAAAAATAATGGTAACATAAAATTATGTAGAGAATTTTTTTCTTATATTTAAAGAGAGATGTATTTTTCTTTTATCAAAAGAGATTGTTACTGTAATCTCCTTATAATAGAAAAAATTATAATTCTTAAAGAAAGTTATTTTATACAAATTTTTAATTTTTCATCTATATATTTTGTTATGTCATCTGTCTAGTATCTAATAGTGGTATCAGAGACAAATGTTGCTAATTAATAAATTTTTCTTTTACTGTGAGTTACCGTCTAAAAATATGATAGTAAAGTATGAGATTCCAAAATTTATTAGGAGTAATTTTTTCTTATGAAAATTGAAAATAAAAATAATTATGAGAAAAGACAATTGCGTGACAGCAATCGAAGATAGACCCATTATATTACAGATGAAAAATGGAAGGAGATTGATGGCAATATCATTGCAAACTTACACTTGGCAATAGGTGATTTAGTCTTATTAAGTGTAGTAGAGAAAAGAACAACAAAAAAAATTTGGGATGCTCTCACCAAATTTTATGAAGTCAAGTCAATTCACAATAAAATATTTTTAAAGAAAAGACTTTATACTCTTCGAATGAGTGAATATACATCAGCAACAGATTATATCAACAATCTAAATACGATATTTTCTCAACTTTCATCATTGATTACGACATAGGAGAAAACGAACGTGCAGAACTTCTACTTCAAAGTCTACAAGATTCATATGATTAGTTTATTATTATTTTGACAGACTATCTTTCCTTTGATGATATGGCTGCTGCGATACTTGAAGAAGAATCCAGGCACAAGAATAAAGAAGATAGATTAAGGAACTCAAATAAGTAAAGGCGTTGTTGATCACGAAAGGGAGATCAATAGAGCTTGGTTCCAGTAGGAGCCAAAGTAGACTAAAATCACAAGAAAAGAAGCAATTCAAATGTTACAATTGTGGCGAAAGATGACACTTCAAGAAAGATTATCGGAATAAAAAGAGTATAGAGAAGGTTCCAAAAGAATTAAGTTCTAAAGGATGAGTTGCGAGTACCTCTGATGATGAAAAAATCTTGTATGGCAAAGCAACAATTAGTTCTAAAGGCATCAAACAACTTACTAATGCCTAGATTTTGATTCAGAAGCAACCTGTCACATGACTCCTCATCGTGATTGGTTTTGTACATCACTAGAAGAAATGCGTTGAATACCGTCAAATTTAGCGACAAACATTACCGACAAATTTTTCGACAGTTACGAGTGAAAATTCGTCCCTCGAATAAGTTACCGTCGGATTTTTCGTCAGAAAATTCTGACGGTAACAGGATTTAGTGAAACATGGCGTCTAAGCAACAACAAACGATTTACCGTCGAATTTTTTTGCTGGTAAATTTTGAGTAAAATTCAAACACAAAATTATGTCCCCTCTCTTTCTCTCCCTCTCCCTCTCCCTCTCCCTCTCCCCCCTTCCCTCTGATCCATTGAAGAAGGTTACGCCGCTACAACCTTGAGTTGCTCTCGCCGCCATTAAGCCACATTGTCGTCGCAAATTAGCATGTCGTCGTCACTGCTGCTGGAGTCTCCATGGAAAGCCTCCTCCATGCCACCGCTGTTGGTGTCCCTTGCCGTCGGAGGTCATCGCCTTGTCGCCATCACCGCCACTGAAGTCTACCGCGCCAAAGTTAAGGTTATTGTCCATTTTTTCTTTTGATTGTTTGTTATGTTACTAAACCCTAGCTTCACCACCGTAGATTTCACTGCCGCCTCCTGCCACCACCATGCCTCCACCATCCTGTAGTCATTATCAGAGGTAATTTTTCTATAATTTTTGTATTTTTCAGATTTTTTTGTTTGTTTATGATTTTATTAGGTACTTTATTAAATTATTGATTAAATTTTTTAATGAAGTGTGTAATTAGAATTTGTTATATTAATTTAGTGTAATTAGAAATTAAATAATGTTAGGTTAGGTAGAGTATAATTTAAGATTTATTTTGAGTTGATGGTGTTTTAGATTATTATTAATTTTCTGAGTTTATTGTTGTCTGAGTTAATTGTGTTTTTGAGTTACTTAGTATTGATTATTGTTAATTCTCCAAGTTAATTTTAGGTTATTAATTTCTAAATTAATTATTGATTTAGTATTGATTGTTGTTAATTTTTTGAGTTTATTGTTGTCTGAGTTCATTGTCTTTTGAATTAATTTTGCTAAGTTGATTATTTTTAATTTTTCTAAGTTTGTTGTAATTTACTCATTTGAATATATGAACTTTAATTTGTTTGTTTAATTATAATTTGTGTGTTGATTATGTTTGTATTTTGTAATTGAATATGTATAGCCTGCTATTCTAGTAAATGCACCTGTACACAGTAAGTTTATGATGTAAAACCTCCAAGTAGGTTTGTAAATTGTTGAAATTGTATAAGTTTAAAAAGATATAAGATTTGAGAGATATACATATGCATATTAGTTGATTACTTGAAATCTTAAATAGATATACCATTTGTATAATTAATTTTTCCTTTCAACATTTTATTGTCTAGATATCTTCAATTATGCAATTTACTTAGCCACTATGAGGTATCTTATTTTTCATATTGAACCGTATATAGGTTCATCTTTTATGGATTTAGAATATATGTTTATAGTGATACATTTTTTTTATACATGAGTAATTATTATTTTTTCTTCTTTAGTCTTAAAATTTGATGTGTGAACTTATTTGTGAACTTTTAAGAAAAAATTATAGATAAATTATTATAAAAAATTATAAAATTTTGAATTTTGTTATCTTAAAAATTATTGAGTTTAAACATTTAAAATTATATATTGAATTTTTAAACAAATTAAAAAAAATAATATTACGGTCGGATTTACCAGAGATAAATCCGACAGTAACAAATCTCAGAATTCCACCAATTAAAAGTTAATATTCGCTGGTAATTAGCGGCAGACGAAAAAATTCGCCGATAAATCTGGCGGTATCCGACGATTTTCTTATAGTGCATATGAATGAGTCGTAGAAGGATCTGTCTTCGTGGGAAATGATCATGCCTTAGAAATTGTTGGAATGGATATTGTTAAAATAAAAATGTTTGATGGTTTTATTCATTCACTTCAAGTAGTAAGACATGTGAAAAATTTGAAAAAGAATTTGTTGTCAATTGCGCAACTAGATGAACTTGGTTGCAAAACCCATATTCAAGATGGGATCTTCAAAGTTATTAAACGTGATTATGTGGGAATAATCGTAGAAAAGATTGTAGTATACATGTTTCTGGGAGATACTTTGCAAGAGACAGAGGCATCAGTTATTTTAGCAAGTCAAGAAAAAATGACGATGACATGGCATCGTAAATTGGGCCATATGTTAGAACGAGACTTGAAAATTTTTTGGAACGTAAATACGTAATCTCATTTTTGGACTTAAATCGATAAACGTACCATTTTGTAAGCACTACATTACAAGCAAACAACATAGATTGACACTTGGTAGATCAACTACTGGGAACAAGAACATACTGGAGTTGATCCATTCTGATGTATGGGAGTCGCCAAAAATATTCTTAGAAAGAGCAAAATATTTTGTATAATTTATTGATGATTATTCTAGGAGGTAATGGGTGTACCCAATAAAAAAAAAAGGTGTGTTTGCGATGTTTAAGGGGTTCAAGGCAAAGTTGAAACTTGAATCTGAAAAGAAGATCAAGTGTTTAATGACAGATAATGGAGGAGAATATGTCGATGGTGACTTTCTAGCATTTTGCATGCAAGCAAGTATTCAACGGTAATTTACAGTTGCATATACGCCTCAACAAAATGATGTAACAAAGCAAATGAATAGGACTCTACTAGAAAAAGTATGAGCTATGTTACAAATTGCATGTTTAGCCAAGTCTTTTTGAGCATAAGCTATTAAAACTTCCTATTATGTGATAAATCGATCACCATCAACTGCAATTGGATTGAAGGCACAAATGGAGATGTGACAAGGTAAGCCACCTAATTATTCTTCTCTCTCTCTCTCTCTCTCTCTCTCTATATATATATATATATATATATATATATATATATATATATATATGTTGTCCTGTATACACGATGTACAATTCACAAGAAAAAACAAAATTAGATCCAAAGTCTAGGAAACATATATTCTTGGGTTATGCTAACGAAGTTACAGGATATCGCATGTGGGATCCCACTGTTTGCAAGGTAGTTATCGATAGAGATGTATTATTTGCAGAAGATGAATTGCAAAAAGAACAAGAAAATAACAGCACTATTAAAGAGATAACCAAATAGATGAAAAATATAGAGAAGGTGATTTTTCTAAAGCAGAATCAAAGCACGAAGAACAAGAAGCAAATACCAATAACATAGAAGTTCGTCGATCCACTTAACAAAGAAAAACACCATCATGGCACTCAAATTAATTATGTTTTGACAAGCCATGATACATATTATCTTTTGACAAAAGATGGAGAGACAACAACTTTTATGGAGGCTATGCGCAATCTAGATGCTTCTATGTAGATGACAGCAATGAAAGAAAATTGAGGCATTACATAAAAATCATACCTGAAAAATTGTTGCACTTCCAGTCAATCGAAAAACCATTGTTAACAAATGGGTTTACAAGATCAAGCGAGATATTAATTATCAGGTGGAATAATATCGTGTAAGATTGGTTGTCAAAGGATATGCTCAGAAAGAAGGTGTTGACTTCAATGAAATATTTTCTTCAGTAGTGAGACTAACTACTATTAGAGTAATTTTGGGTATGTATGTTGCATTTGATTTACATCTAGAGCAATTAGATGTAAAGACTACTTTCTCATGGAGAACTTGAAGAAGAGATATATATGTTCCAACTAGAAGATTTTGAAGAACGAGAAAAAGAAAACTTAGTTTGCAAGATAACTAAATTTATGTACATTCTAAAGCAGGCGCCAAGGTGCTGGTACAAGATATTTGATTCTTTCATTATTAGTTTTGGATATAACAGACTTAGTTCAAATCATCGTACCTGCTACAAAAAGGTCTGATGATAATGATTTCATCATTCTGCTGTTGTATATGGATGACATGTTCATGGTAGGCCCCGACAAAGATCAAATCCAAGAATTGAAGGCAGAGTTAACTAGGGAGTTTGATATGAAAGACTTGGAACTAACAAACAAAATTTTAAGGAAGCAAATTCACCGAGACAAAAGGGATAAGAAGATTTGGCTATTACAAAAGAATTAGTTGAAGAAGATTTTGCAACACTTCAACATGCAAGAATGTAAGTCAATTTTAACCCCACTTCCTATGAATTTTAAATTATCCTCAAGTATGTGCCCTAGTAGTGAAATAAATAGGATAAAAATATCTCAAGTACTGTATGCATCAGTGACGGAAAGGCTTATGTATGCCATGATCTGTACAAGACCAGATATTGCTCAAGCAATTGCGGTGGTAAATCGATTTATGACAAATTTGGGTAAAGAGCATTAAAATGTTGTTAAGAGAATATTTTGGAGGATCGAAATTCATTGTCAATGGATATGTTGATTCAGACTTTGCAGGTGATCTTGATAAATGAAAATCTACTACAGGATATGTGTTCATACTTGTAGGAAGAGCTGTGAGCTAGTTATCTTAATTACAGACTGTTGTAGCTCTATCTACTGCAGAAGCTAAATATATGGCAGCTACACAAGCATGCAAAGAAGCTATTTGGATCCAAAGGTTGATGGAGGAATTTGGGCACAAACAACAAAAGATTTCTGTATATTGTGACTGTCAGAGTGCCTTGCACATTGTAAGAAATTCTGCCTTTTATTCAAGAGCAAAATATATTAGAGTACAATACCACTTTGTTCGGAAAGCAGTAGAAGAACGGAGTGCGGATATGAAAAAGATTCATACTAAAGATAACCTAGCAGATATCATGACAAAGGCAATTAATACCGATAAATTTGAATGGTGTGAATCCTCCTATGGTCTATTAGATACATGAATAACATTAATTTTAAAATTTTACCAAAATTAACTCTAAGTGGGAGATTAAAAAAATAGTAAAGCTAAAATTTTGTGGTTAAAAAAGCAAATGCTATTTTTATGAGGAAAAAAAATTAATGGAATCCTAATTAACAGCAATAGAAGAAAAATAGAACCTCATTACAGATGGTTTATATTGAATAGGTTTGCCTATAAATTAAGTTTTTATATTTTATTTTTAATCAATTCATCCAACAAGAATAATAGTAACATATATCAAAATTATATAAATAGATTTTTTTGAGAGGTTTCTCCTATATTTAAAGAGATGTATTCTTCTTTTGTCAAGAGAGAGTATTATTGTAATCTTTTTGTATTAGAAAAAAATTGTAATTTTCAAAAAAAAATATTTTAGACAAATTTTTAATTTTTTTATCTATATATTTTATTGTATCATTTATCTAATACTTAACATAAAAAAAGATAAAGTCTAACTAATATCCAATGCAAAATATATTATGATATGTTATCTCAACAAGCTAGGTCATATCATACTCAACTTTGCATGCATTAGGTGTTTGAAACATTCAAAAGATATGCAGGTATGGTTAGAAATGAAATTTCTATTGTTATATGTTTTTATTATATCTTGTAGCTCTTTTGAGAGCTCATTTTTTATGCAAATCCTAAAGATAAAGTAAGAGTAACTTAGTATTTTCTAATTTTTTTTTCTACCCGCTCTAATGGGTTAAATATAACTCACTATCTTAAAAAAAATGTGAAGTGAAGGAGACTTTATAATCAAATATAAAGACTTCAACATAAAAGAGAGAAAAATCATTGCTCACATATGAATAAGATTCATGAGGATAGTCAATTTTGTCTTAGAGCCTTATTTATACCTAAATGTAGTTAAAATAAGACCATTAATTTCTAAAACTTATCATTAATTCTACAAAGTTTAAAAATGTATTATACAAAAAATAGGGTGAAATTTAGTCTTTTTTTTTTTTTTACAGAACAAATTTTAAGCCATCTAAAGATTTTTAGAATTAACTGTGAATTTATCCTACTTCAAAAAAATAAGATATGTCTATGTTTCTTTCATTCTTAGAGATAGACTACTTAAAAATCTGTATAATATATATAGATAGAAAGTTTAGTTTATCATTACGATCATGCAGATATAAATTTGCATGATTTTAAGGTTGTTTGTTGTTTTTAATTTGGTTGTTGCCAACAAATTTATTCTTTGAGGCAGGTCTGCCTATTTGTACTGTCTCAGGTTTAAATCCTGGATTACTAGTTGTATTCAAGTTTTGATGAAATCTGAGATGCTTTCTGTCAAAAAAACATTGAATAAATTTAGTTAGTTTTGTAGAAGAAGAATATAATTGTCTTAACTTGGATTAAGATAAAATTGCCTCAATCAAATGCAGCTGGTTATTAACGATTCTTTGTCAGCGGAGTAATATACCTGCAGTATAAAATAGTAATTAGATGCACCACAATTGGTTTAAATATAAATTTTTGTTTTTAAAAAGAGATAGCTGCTACTAGTGACAATAAAGATTATTATTGTTGTATGTAAAACGTTGTATTATTAGCTATTTCTCATATTATATTTAAGTTTTATGATCATGGAAGTTACATATTTTCTCATAAAACCGAGTTCACAAAGGTAACAGATATTTTTTTAATAACTAGTAAAATCATCATGTGAGAAATAAAGATTTTTTACTAAATTTATAAAGAATGATAATTTTTTTAGTACTTTTTTTATTAAAAAAAACATTCTTCACTAATTACCAAAATTTCATTCTTCATCCTACAATTACTCGTATCTATATACACACCGGAAGATGATGATGATGAGGGGCAAGACATTGCGATAACTTAGCATTATAACAACAAAGAACACTAGGGTTGAAAAAAAAAAAAAAAAAGAAATTAAAGGCATGTGTGTTGTACTATAACCAACAAACAAATGTAAAATGTAAAATGTTGAAATACAAAAGAAGGGATGCAAAAAAACCATGATCGATGGCTAGCTATACCATGTTATATATATTGTATCAACAACAAACAAGGGTGGAAAAATAAAGAAACAAAAGAAAGGTGATAAAGTTATTAGTGCACAAATTTAAGAGTAGACCATGCAAAATTAAGTGGCCCACTAACCGTCTAACCAATAAACATGGAAAAATATGGGCATCCACACAATAGTCAAGCCAAACTTAGATTGCAAATTACAATATTAATTAGGTTAAAGTAACTATGGCCGGTTTAGGAAAAGTGAATTTTAGTTGTTTGGAACATCAAGAATCATAATTCAATCAAAAATAGAATTTTTCCTTTAATTTTAATTCATTTTAGAATTTTAATTCTCAAATTTTCATCATTTATAAATCAAACTAATTTCACATTTGATAAATAAAAAAGACTATGTATTTATGCTTGTCGTTTTAAAAAAAAATAGAGGTACTTTTGAGATTACCTAAGATAAAACTTTTTAAAGATGACTTATTAAAATTAAAAATCTAATATAATTCTATACATTAATTCATTTCTAAATCTAATTCTTTTATTAATATCTATTACAATATTTTTAAATTTTAAAAGCTATTTTACCAAATATTCTTTGTTGTTATTTACATTGTGATTATTAAAAGTCATTTTTAATTTAATTCACCAAACATAAATATTATAACTTTTAAAAATTTATTTTTTAAAAACTAATTTTTATAAGTTATTTTTAAAAAATAAAAATTTACTAAATCAAGCCTAAAAAAATCCGATTTCTAAATCAATTCTCACAATATCTAAATTTAATATTTGAAAGGTCAAAATATTCCCTATTTAAATAAAATATATTTTTGAAATGTCAAACAAAAATAATTTTCTCAAGAATAAAATTATAAAAGAAAAAAATTTACTCATTCAAAAATTATTTCAATCCAAACAATTAAATTCAGTTCTACAAATATAGTAAAACACTAAAACCTTTCTAAATAATAAAATTGAATTTTAAATAAAAATAAATTAATTTTTCATCAGAGTGAAATTCTTTTGGTAAACTTTCCAAACACCCACTAATACTTTGAGAAGCAATGAGAATTGAGATTGAAAATGAGAAATATATAATTAATGAAATCAGCAGATTCCTCTTTAACGGGCCAAAGCTTAGGGCTGCGGTGGGCCCTTGATTATTCTTGTCATCATTTAAGTAGAATCACACCAACTACTAGCTTTGGTATCAAAACATTGGTCATTATTTTATGATTACAAGTTGTTCTAATTATGATGATTTCAAAGTCAATTCCACAAAAATGCCCTTGCTTTCTCTCCGAATCACTCTTAACTGCCATTATATCTCACGGCAATTTGTTTTCAACTTTTCATAATCACAAATATACGTTATGTGGTGAAATATATGCATTTCATTATTAGATTTTACATCCAATAAGTTCAATCCAATTGGAAACAAAATTTGTGTATATATTTTATATTTTGGTAAAGTATTGTCAACGATCATTATTTAATATATAAAATTGATAATCAATAATAAAATTTGGGATAAAGTATACATTTTGTCCCTGACGTTTGACAAAAAATTTTAAAATATTCCTAAGTTTTATTTTATTTCAATTTTGTCCCAAAAGTTTTTGATTTGTATCAAATATACTCTCGACGGCTAAATTTTCAAAAAATTTAAGACCAATTTAACAATAATGCATAAAAATTATGCTTGATTTGTTTGTATTGAGGGTTGTTCTTATGAAATTATTGTTGAATTTATCTTAAATTTTTTGAAAAATTAACCATCTAGGGCATATTTGATACAAATCAAAAACTTCTAGAACAAAATTGAAACAAAATAAAATTTAGAAGTATTTTTAAAACTTTTATCAAATTTTAGGGACAAAAAATATACAAAAAATATGTTATTTAAACTAACTTAAATTAATCCTTAATTTCTCGAGTTGAAAAATCAAAATAGCAAAATTATATATGTACGAACAAAACTTGTATAATCTCTTATACGTTATATCCACCATTATCTATTACGATATATCCACCATCTATTACGATGTACCTACTATTTTAGAAAATTGTTACTATTTTGTAACAATATAAGATCGATTAATGCGATGAGTATCATTGAATCATGAAGCTACTTTTTTTTTAAATTTAAACTAATAGAATGATAGAAAAAATTATATAAATATTTATATATTAACACACTTTCTCGTAAGTGTCTATTTTTGAGTTGCTTCAATTTTTTTTCATAATTTTTTTTCCTTTTATGTTTTACACTATTTTTTTTAAAACAATAAAAATCAAATTCTAAAATTTTAAGTTATATAAATTCTGATATTATATCATAAAATTACCTATTCTAAAATTTAAGTTAATAAAAAAGATACATGAATGATTATATATATAGCTACCAACAAGTACTTTATTTAACTTGATCATTCCATCAAAGATCTCAAAGTTAAGTTATTATAACGCAGAAATAATAATTAAAAAAAATCCATGTTGATATAATAAAACACCTCTACTGTCTTTATTATTATTTATGAGATTTTTTCCGGATAAAGTCAGGTTAATCAGATATTTTATTTTGATACCCGAATAATACCCCGATCTAATTGAGACGATTGATGATTGTTTTGGTCATTCATTGTTATATAATTATTTAAATGAAACTTAGCGATCGAAGCACACAATACTTGCAAAACCTGGCCTCTATCTGTTATTTTTATTAGTTAGTTCTTTTTTTTTATTTTTAAAGGTAATAAGAAATTAAAATAGTTAAAATCTATGAGCTTGAGAAAAGTCTTGGTTTTAAATAATCCGCCAGCATGATTACATTAGGTTCAAACGGAATTTTCAGAGTTGGTGGAATAATCAATTGGAAGAGTTTAGAAGATGACATAATATTATATTTGCTCTACTCTATTTTCTTTCTATTCTTTTTGGACTTTCATAATTGTCATCAATGGTGCATGATAAGGGGACAGAAACTAATGGAAACCATTATACGTTTCTTGATTAATGGTAAAGTTTGTCTGGGACAGGTACGCAATAAATTGAACAATGTATCACATTTAAATACCGTACTCTAAAACTCAATGATAAGATGACAATGAGTGATAAAGACTTAATAAATGACTTTGGTTAGTGTAGTTATTTATTTGGCGAATTAATAGTCAAAACCGTTCCTAAAAGATATCTCAATTTCTATTTTCGTTATCGAAATAAAATTAATCAAATTCGTCCTCCAAAGATATCCTACTTGGTCACGTTCGTCTTTCCGTCATCTCCATAGCTGAGTTGGTAAACAGCCATTGACATGGACCGTTAACTGCCAACGTGGCAGACAACCAAAACGACGCTGTTTTGGTAGAAGGCTCTCCTAACTTTGAAACGTCGCCGTTTTGTCTTCAGAAGAGAGATTCAAACGTTACAAACTTTACCCCCGTTTTGTCTTCTCTTTTGTTTATATTGGCCATCTTTACCAGGCACAGTAGCATGAGTGAGACTCATAATCATGATAATGAAATTTCTTTCTGTATTAGGAACTAATATTAAAACTTGGCATAATGTTAGGTGTTCCAGGTTGGTGATCCTTATCTTAGGATGATTTGAAGCCATCATCAAGAGGAATTCCTGCTATTTCTGAGGAAGAGTGGAAGTTGCAAACCATCTATTTGTAAAAAGTACTGATGAAAAATGGATATTGATGAAACTGAGAGAGTAGTTGTGACAAAATCAGTTGCTTCAAGGCCTAATTGTTCTACTTTCAGATCTTTCTCTGAGCTTCTTGCAGGGGCTCATCACCCCAAATTGAATCTTCCCAAGCAACAGTTTCTGCCATTAGACCAAAGATAGTGAGGTTCAAGTCACCACCACATTCCAGAGCCTAATATAGCACATCTCCCTGAGATTTAGCAAATAGGGTTTCATTTCACAAAATTTAAAAATCACAAAAAATCTAATTGGAAATTGAAACCTGATTTTCCAATGGAGTCAACCAAAGAACAACACGGGTTACTGCACCAGATCCTACCCCCGTGCCTTGAAGATGCAGGCCTCGAAGATTGTGCTCTTCCGCCTGAATCCATCCACCAAGCATTCCTTAAAGCAGCCGTTGCCGTGAAGTCCGTCACCGCGATTTTCTCCGATGATGATGACAAGACCGCCGAAGATTACATCAACGACCCGTGGCCAACCGCAGCCGAGGGAACCTCCGATGCTGTGATTGGGATCGAGCCGGAGAACGAGCTGCCCGGAGCATGTGCCGTCGAGAAAGGATGCGAAAAAGGCGGCGATGAGGTGAAGGTCTCTGGTAGTAGCAGCTGCGAAGTGGAGGAGGTTGTGGACAAAATTGTGGTTGGAGAAGGAGCTAAATTGTGGGGAAGGTGAAGAAGAACCTCGCATTGATGAATTGCAAGGTCTGGGAATTGAAGATGATGCAAAGAAGAATAAGAAGAAAAATTGTAAAGAAGAAGAGAAGAAACCTACTTTAACTGAAGGCTATGTATGAAACGCTGAAAGTTGAAATTTCCTTCGGATTTTGTTCTGGATAGCCCTGGTTTTTTCATCATATCAGCCATGAAAGATTCGGAACCAATCTGAGCTCTGATCTTTATCGTTGAATTTGGGATTAGGGTTTATCCACTTCAAGGACTAATTTGACGTCTAAAACAAGACTTATCTGATCAGCGACAACATGGTACATCTTGGCATTTGTCACCTTGGCAGTTAACGGCCCACGTCAGCGGACGTTTGCCAACTTAGCTATGGACATGACGGAAGGACGAACGTGACCAGGTAAAGTATCTTTCGGGGAAGAATCTGATTAATTTTATCTTTCGGGGACAAAAATGGAGATCGAGATATCTTTCAAGTACGGTTTTGACTATTAACTCTTTATTTAGCTCATTTCATATAGCAGGAGAAATTATTAAATAGTCTTAACGTTTGCAAAAAAAATTTAAAATTATTTTTAACTTTTAATTTGTATTTATTTAATTTTCAAAATTTAAAATAAATTCAAATTCAACCCTAAGATTTAATTATATATGTTAAAATGGTTTAGAATTGTACTAGACCCAAAAACTTGTTATCTTTTGTCTGTAAGTTTAGTTTATGTTTCAAAATTACTAGTGATTGAAATATCATTAATAACCAAAACTAATGCGTATGAGTAGAATTAAAATTTATTTCAAATGTTAGAAATAAAATTGATAAAAAAGTATTTTTAAAATTTTTTGGAAACGTTAAATATTTATGAATTATTTCTTCTAGTACAAAATAACATTTCATTATTAAAATTCATTTGGTCTAAAATATGTTAATTTCCATTTAGAAAATGACACAATATTATTATTTCTTTTTGCTAGTTATACTTAATTAATTTTTTCCACTAGTAATTATATTAAATAAAGGAGAGAGATAGTAAGTAAAAAGAGATATATCGAGGGTCCAAACATAGATTATATACAAATGGAAAAACATTGTATAAGAGTACTCATTATAATATGATATTCAACTCATCAATATATAGTTGTTAAAAATTGGAGTTTTTTTTTTCTCCCTAGTATATATTACTATGGTTTGAATAGAATATTCGAGCATAAGATTTATTTGGGTCGAGAATTTGATAGAGAAGAAAGTTAGTAACCGAAAGGGCAGATTTGCTGGCTCCAATAATTGGGATGCCTACAAGGAAACTCCAACACTAAGTCAAAAGAGTCTTTGAAATATAATATTTGGATTAGAAGTGTGAATTATACCTCAAAAAAGCTAATTTAATTAAGGTTATGAAAGAAAGGCGAGAAAAAGATTATGAAATTATTGGAAATAAAGAAAATAGCGTCCAATTTAAAGTAGAAAAATGTATGAGGGCTAATAATTTTAATTGATATTAGCTAGTATTTTTGGCTAGTAGTCTAATATATATTTTTAGTCTAATAATTTAATATTATATTTTTAGACAACATTTTTAAATATTGTTGGTTAATTATTAGTCAAAAATAATAAAGTCTAGTTTGGATAAATAATTTAATTAAGTTTATTTAAAAAAAAATTTAAACAATAAATACTTGTATTAAAAGTAACTTATAAATAAGTTATTTTGTATACAATTTTTTAGTCTTAAAAATGCTTATTTTAAAAAAAGAATAATAATTTTTTTTATTACAAGATAAGTTATTTTTTTTAAATTTCTCCGTAAACACTTAAATAACTTTTTAGAAAGTTATTATTTTATTTTGAAAATTGTACCAAATATTAATACTATAACTTTTCATAAGTTAAAAGTTAAAAAAAATATTTATGAATAGGAACGGATCCAAAAATATTATTATGGAGGCCAATAATATATATAATATATTAAAAAAATATGCAAAAAATTATATAATATAAAATGTATTACAAAAATATACCGATGGAGAATTGTTTTGTCGATTTTTAACAAATCGATAGTGGTTCGATTCTAATAGTTTGGGAGCGAAACTTACTCCTCTTTTTTGCGAGTACCAATTTTCTAGAAGTGCATCAAAGTTTCTCAAATTAGATAAGAATTAAAGAAAAATACTGAAGGACTGAAAGATAAAGATTTTGAAAGTAAAATTGACTGAAATCGAAATGGTTTGCATTGAATTTAAATAAAGCAATAAAATACCTTTGATTAGATCAAAGGACTTTTAAACTTCGAAAATAAAAATACTTGAAATTGTAAATTGAACAAGAAAATTAAATATTGCTGGAAAGATAAATTTGCAAGAAAAGTAAAGTTTGCAGAAATTGAAAATAGAAAGATAAAACAAGTGGAAGAAACCCTACAGAAAAAAACTCGAACGCAGACTCAAAAAGTTGCTGGAATATGAGTGTACTTGAGTGTTTTCTGAAGCAAAATTCCAACCCTTGTGACTTCGAACATTCTAGTATTTATAGCCATATCCTTAACGGATTAATTTGAAATGAAACTCCCATGTGAGCAAAAATATAGGTAACCGTTCCCGCCCTTTTGCCTAATCATGTGATGGTTTCAGAAATTCTTTCGATTTCAAAGTCTTCGACTTTCTTTGTCGAATACCTCCTCAATTCGCTAAGTCGATTGGACTCTTACTTAATGTCCCCGAATATGTCTTCTTCGACACCAACTTCTTTTTTTTCAAAGATATGAAATTTATTAATAAATTGCAATAAAGCAATATTAGTTCATGTCTGAACTCTAGCAAGGATAAGGTGGGTATTAACCCAAAGAAAAAGCATGAGAATAACCTAAAAGGAAATAAAAAGGAAACGTAACAATAAATTGTTTTAAGGTGAAATTCTTCGTTCATGTTTTGTGCCTCTTCCCAAATAGCAACCGGTTCACTCCTTTTGCCATCAAAAAGCCATTTGTTTCTAAATATCCAAATCCTCCATAGCACCATCGCAAGAAGACTTCGTTGCTTTTTATTAAAACTCTCTTGCTTTATCTTTACCTGCATCTCCCTCCACCAATTGCCAAAACTATCCTCTTCATCCACTCTATTTGGACTGTTAAACAAGATCCCCATGTGATTTCACACTTGCCGTGAGTAAATGCAGGTAAGCAAACAATGGGTCAAAGTCTCGTCCTCCATTTCGCATCTTGGACATACCGCAGGGACAGTTTGAATGCGGGCGTGCAGTCGGTGCCTCACTGGAAAATCATTATGGAGAGCTTTCCAGGTAAAGACGTTAACTTTGGCTGGACAGTCAAGATCCCAAATCGAATTCCATAGATTTTGGTCTCCGAAAATTGGTGGAAGACTTTCGAACGTGGCGGGTGAAAAAAATTGAAGCATACCTCATATCCTGACCTTACAGAGTAAGAACCCCCTTTTTTTCTGTACCAAATCAAGTTATCTTCTTTTTTAATGTTTATTTGAAGTATTTCCTGTGTAATTTCTGGTGTGAAGTTGCTGGCTATAAGAGGCTCGTTCCAATTACCTTTCTCAGTGATGAGTTGAGAGACCCAAATTAAACTTAAATTAGGCTCCTGATTCTGTCTCAGTGTCAATAGTCATTGTCTTCCAACCCAACAATCTTCCCAAATCTTCACTGCTGATCTCCTCCCAATCTGCCAGAAAATTCCCTTTTCCAGAACCTTTCACCCTTCTAATAGACTCCTTCAAACCCATGACGGATTGTATCCAACTTCAGCTTTTAAAAATGAAAAATATCTAAAATACCTGCTTCGACACCAACTTCTTACCAAAAGTTCACTTGGTTACTCGAATAACCTTCTCCTCTTTCGAATTCAATTATTTTTTACTAACAAGAATATATTTTAAAGTATAAAAAATATGTGTGTACTTTTTACTAAAAAAGTGGTGGATTTTTTGTATCATAAAATTCATCGATAATAGAATCTGTATTAAATCTTTCAACAATTTTCTTTTCAGTGTAATTAAAAGACAATTAACAAAAAATTCATCTTCTATTTTGTTTCTAAATTATTCTTCACAATATTCATGGTTAAAAAATATCTCTCGATTATAGCATTTAAAACAGAAAGAATTAATAGCAAACAAATTAAAAAAGACCGTCACAAAAAAAAAAAAGAATCTACTTTATGAAATTTAAAAAAATTTATTTAATTAAAAAATATTATATTAATCAGAGATCATTAATATTTAGGTTGAACTGGACTTTTATTTATACTAAACAAAATATTAAATATATTTTTTAAAAAATTAAATCATACTAAATACCTTATTACTATTTTTTAAAAAAAAAATTGGGAGTCGAGGCCTCCCACTCATCCCACTTGTGTCCATCCCTACTTATAGATCTATCTAAACTGATCCTAAATTATGCTGGACATATAGCATTGCTCTTTAAAATATAAGGATGATTTTGACCAATAAAAAAACTTAAGAACCATTTTAGTTTTTAATTCAAATATTAAATATCAAAACAATATTTTATCGTTAATATTTTTAATAGATAATTTATGCATGTTGCAGTCTTTTTTTTAAAGTATAGTTTATACTTTAAATGAGTCATTAAATTCATTTTTCTTCTTATGAATTACGCAATGACAAATTATTATTATTATTATTATTATTATTATTATTATTATTATTATTATTATTATTATTATTGTTACGATAGGTAACCGGAGATTAATGGACTGGATTCGTTGGGTTGGCCCAATCGTCTGATGGAGGAAGCCTTCGAGCAGGTTCACGCCTGGGAGCCTCCGTCCGACTTGTGTGTGAGAAAGAATGGGTGGTGGTACCTGCAAAAACACTCCGATGCTTAAGTTAGCAAGGGTCTGAGCAAGTTTTGAGAATATTGGAACTTAGAGATACCTAAGGAGTGTCAGTGTATTTATAGTGGTGATCCAATAACCACTGTTGGAGTAGTTCCACCTTTTAAGGAGGATAACTGTCCCTTTTATCTTTGAGAAGTTGAGATATGACTCCTGGAAGGGGATTGAGAGATTTTGGGGGCAGTTATTTATTTGAATAAGTGTTATCTGCCAGCTAATCTTCACTTCCGACTTCCTTAGAGTAAGTCATGGTTAGATCCGACTTCTTGAGAGAAGGTCGGTGTCGAATGAGGGCCAGCCTTTGGATTGGACATTTATTTGAACCTGGGCCTTAGTGTTGGGTCAGGGTATGAACAGTGCCCCTACTCGAGTGCAATCACTTTTCTTTAAGAGTTAGATTCAAGTATTTTATCTCGGGCTTGTAGCCGACATGGTGAGGAACCGACGTGATTTTTCAGAACCGACGTGATTCAAAATTTCTCAACAGTCGCGTCTAATCAAACGTCGCATCCGTTAGGGGTTTCGTATTTACACGTGAGTAGTAGTTACATTAGTAACGGTGCATCTCTTTAATGACCACATCGATTTACCATTATGCCCCTAGCGTATTTATAAATACTTTCCCTCTCTTTCTTTGTTTCGTTTCCAAAAACTTTTCACCTACACTCTTCGTTAGAAAGAAAGCTTCTTCCTTCTTCGAGTGCTTGCTGTCACGCCTGATTCTCTCCGAAAGTAAAGGTCAGTTCTTTTTTTTCCCCTCTTTTATGAAATGCTCTTATTTGCATGTTTTTGTTTTAGGGGAATGTTTACGATGCGTTTGACTGTAGGCCGCCTAGTGACTTTGTTTACTGTAGAACTTACTTTAAGCCCTTTAGAGACCTTGTTTTTGATCCTTTTCCTTTTTCTTTGTAGGTTTCATCACCCTTTTACTAGAAAAAGATGTCTTCTTTAGAGTCTCTTTCACAGTGGGTGGATGTTACAGTCCTTGGGAAAGAGCCTTTAGTGGACACAGATTATATTACCGACCTTCGTACTCACCATAGGATATGTGGCTCTGATGAGGATGAGGCGAAGTATGAGTTGATTTTTCCGGGTCCTGAAGATCGGGTTTGCTTTGGGAAGGCTACTGAAACTGACCCTCCTTTCTTTTTTATGTACGATTTTCTGTTTACCCGTTTAGGGGTTCTTCTGCCTTTTTCTGATTTTGAAATATCTGTGTTGTCTCATTCTCGCATTGCTCCTACCCAGCTTCACCCCAATTCTTGGGGTTTCATGAAAATTTACCAACTTGTTAGCCATGAATTAGATTTTCCGACTTCTTTGAAGATTTTTTTCTTTCTTTTTCATATGACCAAGCCCTTCAGTGGGCAAAATAATAAACAACAATGGGTATCCTTCCGGACCATTCAAGGTCAGAGAGTTTTTACCCTTTTTGATGAATCTTTCCATGACTTCAAAAACTTCGTCTTTAAAGTTCAAGCCGTAGAGGGTCACCACCCTTTTTTTCTGGACCAAAATTCTTCTCCCCGTTTTCTCCTTTACTGGTTAGAGGCCTCTTCTGTACAGAAATATGGCCTGGATGACTTAGACGAGGTGGAGGAGGCTGTTGTGGGGTTCTTCCGAGAAGTTTGGGGAAGGGCCCCTTATCTGGACACAAAGAGATTTTTTCAAGGGACCCCGAGTTTTGTTCGGGCCCAAATAGGTAGACTTTGTTGTTTGTTTTATTTTCTCCGACTTGATTTTGCTACTTCCAACTATAAAATTCTTTTTGAACTTTTATTTTCGACTTGCATACTGATTCTTTTATTTTTCTTTTTATAGAAATGGTGAAGAGGAATTCCATCTGCTCCTACCAAAAGGTCCAAGATGCTAAAAAGAGATCTCAGCCCCGAGTTGATGCCGCCAGGGCTGGTGGTACTCTGCCTCCTCCTCCTCCTCCTCCTCCTCCCCCTCACAGTCTGGGGACCTCTTCTCGCCCTATATTGGTATCTTCTGCCTCTTCTCTTTCTCCCCCCGTCCAACCCCCTCTTGAACCCGAGAAGAAGAAGCGCAAGACTTCAGAGTTTGGCTCTTCTTTTTCTGGAAAAGCTAATTTTGATGGCCCCAAGTTTGTTCAAAACCACATCTATCCTCATATCCGAATTAATATGGATGATGGTTCCGTCTGAAACCATCTTAATATCTTAGTTCAAGGGAGTGTTCGGGCGGCTAGGGTATGCACAAAGCTCCTCGATATTTTGGAAAAAACTCCCCTTAGTTGATACGTGCTTCAAATGTTCGTGATATATGAAGAGTTCAAGAGTTATTTAGAAGATATTTTAGTTTACATTTTTAGAATATTTTATTTAATGTATTTTGATTTTGTTTATTTAATTACTAGATTGGGCCTTATGTTTATAGACTTTAGGGTTTTCTTTGTTTTAACCTAATAAGAGGTTATAAATACCTCCTTAGCTATTGTAGTCATAGAATAGAATTTTGAGAGGTTTGAAAACCCTTTTTGGTTTCGTGATGAAACCATGGTGTGGACAATTGAGGTTGAGGAGTCCCTCTCTTGTTACATCGGGAAATTGAGTAGAAGGCTGAGGAGTCCCTTCGATTCAATTTCCAAATTATGGCGCTGACAAGTTAGGTTGAGGAGTCCCTTTCTTGTTGCGTCAAGAAATTGGGTAGAAAGTAGAGTGATTCTCTTTGTACTCAATTTTAACTTATCTTTTTTTGTTTCTATTTTAATTTCAATGTATCTTTTTATTCAGTTTGAATCCTTATTTTCTTATTTATCTTTTATTTTCGTATCATTTGGTATCAGAGCTCAGGTATTAGATTAATTCTTATTAATCTATATTTGTTCTTCTTTTATCATAAAAAAAAGAGTCCAGTGTTTGTCGCGTCTTTCTTTTTGTTCTTGTGTTCTTGTTTTCGTTTGCGTTTCATTATTGTAAAAAAAAAAAAGAAGAAGCATAAAGTGAAAAAAAACAAAAAAAAAAGAAAAAAAACCCAAAAAAAAAATTATCTTCCTTATGATTATTGTCCTTTTCATATATTATTTTTTTTCCACCTACAAGATTCGAGGACGAATCTTTTTTGAAGAGGAGGAGAATGATACGTGCTTCAAATGTTCGTGATATATGAAGAGTTCAAGAGTTATTTAGAAGATATTTTAGTTTACATTTTTAGAATATTTTATTTAATGTATTTTGATTATGTTTATTTAATTACTAGATTGGGCCTTATGTTTATAGGCTTTAGGGTTTTCTTTGTTTTAACCTAATAAGAGGTTATAAATACCTCCTTAGCTATTGTAGTCATAGAATAGAATTTTTAGAGGTTTGAAAACCCTTTTTGGTTTCGTGATGAAACCATGGTGTGGACAATTGAGGTTGAGGAGTCCCTCTCTTGTTACATCGGGAAATTGAGTAGAAGGTTGAGGAGTCCCTTCGATTCAATTTCCAAATTATGGTGTTGACAAGTTAGGTTGAGGAGTCCCTTTCTTGTTGCGTCAAGAAATTGGGTAGAAAG
Organism: Arachis ipaensis; assembly: GCF_059453495.1. NCBI lineage: Eukaryota > Viridiplantae > Streptophyta > Magnoliopsida > Fabales > Fabaceae > Arachis > Arachis ipaensis. The sequence goes on along the minus strand of NC_142441.1, from coordinate 140,939,116 downwards.
TAGAGTGATTCTCTTTGTACTCAATTTCAACTTATCTTTTTTTGTTTCTATTTTAATTTCAATGTATCTTTTTATTCAGTTTGAATCCTTATTTTCTTATTTATCTTTTATTTTCGTATCATTAGTTCTTTGGGCTCAACCCAGAAGTTTGAGAAATTGGAGGGGAGGATTTTCCTCTATCAGGAGGAAGAGAAGAGGTTTAAAGATGAGGTCGCCGAGCTGAAGGAGGAAAGGGGTCGTCTCCAGGAGAGGGAGAAGAAGTTGATGGGCCAGTGCGCCATGGCGGAGTGCCTTAAAGAGAAGGCAGAGCAGAATTACGTTAGGCTTTTGAGAGAGAACCTTGACTTAAAGAAAGAGTTGACAGTATGTCCGGAGGCTTTCCAAGAGCTGGAGGACTCAATGGCTGAGGGTTCCGAGGAGGCGTGGAGGATCTTCAAGGAACAGGTCGGGGTTATTGCCCCTGACCTGGATCTTTCTCCTTTGGACCCTGACAAGATTGTGGTTGATAGGGCTATTGTCTCTCCTCCCTGACCTGAGACTGACTCCGACTTAAAGACGAGGGGGCAGAGGATTGTGGAGTCCCCTCCTCGTGGAGACCTGCCGAGTTCGTCTGGGGTTCTTCCTCAAGATCCTGAACAGTCTGCTCCGTCCTCCCCTGGTGTTGTTCTGACTTCTCTCCCTGCGGATCCTTCTTTTGGTGGTGGTGACCTTCCTTCTAGTGATATTGATCTTCCTGCTACTTGAAATTTGGTTATTGGGGCCCGGTCTGTGAGCCCTCTTTTTTAAACAATTTAATATGTCTGTTTGTTTGCGGTGGTTTGCTAACATTTCCTGGCCCCTTGTGGTCGTAAACAAAATATTTTTTTGCTTTAAAAAATACCCTTTTTTGGATAAGGGTTTTAAGATATCTTTGTGGCGTGCATGCTTTCTGTTTAAATTTGATCTTTTTTGCTTAAAAACCCTTTTGATCTTTGGAAAATATTTTGGCTAGCTGTCTCTTGTCTAAGTTATTTTGAGTTTTTTCAAAGACTTGGGACAGCCTCTGCCTTTGATTTTTGATGGATTTTCTTATCCCTTTTTGCATTCCTTGCACTCAATTTTGTTTTATTGAGTTTCTGTAACTTAGGTTATTTTCGCAATGCATTTCCATTCTTCTCGGTTTTGCCGACTTGTGAGTCGATAAATTTCCGAGTTTATCATAATCTACTTTTATAATCTCTTTACACCGACTTGTACCTCATCGTTTTATCCTAACGACCTTCTAGGTCGGTTCACGGGATTTTCACGTTTTGTCGAGCTTAAGTCAGTGCGTTTCATAGAAAGAATGATAGTATTGTAAAAGGAATTTATAAAAAGATGTGGAGAAAAAAATCTTTATTTATTTACGAAGGTACTTTTTGCTACTAAGGGGTTTGACAAAGTGTTGCCCCTTAGTCTCCATTTTGATGTCTCGTTAAAAACCCCCTTCAGGAAAACCCTTTCTTTGGAAAAAATCATGAAGTCGGGAAAAGAGTACATCAAAGAATGGAGTTTGCTTTTAACTATAGTACCTTTTTCATATTACAAGCATGCCACGACCTAGGCAGCTCGGTTCCGTTTAAGTCGGTCACCTTATAGTAGCCTTTTCCTAAGACCTCACTAATTTTGTATGATCCTTTTCAATTGGCAGCAAGCTTTCCATCCCCAGATTTGTTGACTCCAATATCATTCCTAATCAAAACCAAGTCGTCTGGGGTGAATCTTCTTCGAATGACTTTTGTGTTATATCTATTTGTCATCCTTTGTTTCAATGCTGCTTCTCTTATCTGGGCCTGTTCTCGGACTTCAGGGAGCAGCTCAAGTTCTTCTTTGTGCCCCTGTACGTTGCCAACCTCATTGTAGAAGCTCACCCTTGGACTTTGCTCATTGATTTCCACTGGTATTATGGCTTCTATGCCATAAGCAAGTCGGAAGGGTGTTTTCCCTGTGGTAGACTGAGGTGTAGTCCGATAAGCCCAGAGTACTTAAGGGAGTTCTTCAGCCCACTCCCTTTGCATCTTGCAACCTTTTCTTTAACCCGGCCAGTATAACTTTGTTGGCTGCCTCGGCTTGTCCGTTCGCTTGTGGATGTTCTACCGAGGTGAACTGATGTTTGATCTTTATGCTGGCTACCAGGTTTCTAAAGGTAGAGTCGGTGAATTGAGTACCATTATCAGTGGTGATAGAGTAAGGTACCACATACCTTGTAATAATATTCTTGTAGAGGAATCTTCGACTTCTCTGGGCGGTGATGGTGGCCAATGGTTCTGCTTCGATCCATTTTATGAAGTAGTCTACTACCACTATTAAGTATTTTACTTGTCCAGGTGCTTGAGGAAAGGGTCCTAATAGGTCCAATCCCCATTTAGCAAAAGGCCATGGAGAAGTTATACTTATGAGTTCCTCAGGGGGAGCGACATGGAAGTTTGCATGCATTTGGCATGGCTGGCACATCTTCACAAACTCGGTGGCATCTTTCTACAAATTCGGCCAGTAGAACCCGGCTCGGATGACTTTCCTAGCCAGGGACCTTGCTCCGAGATGATTTTCGCAGATACCATTGTGGACCTCTTCTAAGACTTCTGTCGTTCTTGAGGTCGAAACGCACTTTAATAAGGGTGTTGATACCCCCCCCTTTGTAGATTATATTTTTCACTAAAGTGTAGTTTTGTGCTTTCCTCCGGATTTTCTTGGTCTCTTTTTCCTCTTTGGGTAAGATGTCAAATTTTAGGTATTTGATTAAAGGGTTCATCCATCCGATGTCTAATCTGGAGACTTCAAGGACGTCTTGCTTGGCCTTTGTTTTTGCCATAGAGGGTTCTAGGAGAGTTTCTTGGATCAGGCTTCTATTATTTTCCCTAGTTTGGTACTTGCTAGTTTGGAGAGGGCATCTGCTCTGCTGTTGAGATCCTGAGTTATATGCTTGACCTAGGTTTCTGCAAAGCACCCAAGGTACTCCAAGGTTTTGTCCAAGTACTTCTTCATATTGGGGTCTTTAGCCTGATACTCTCCATTTATTTGGGAGGTCACCACTTGAGAGTCGCTGAATACGACTACCTTGGTTGCACCAACTTCTTCTGCCAGCTTTAGTCCTATAATCAAGGCTTCATACTCTGCCTGATTGTTAGAAGCTGGAAAGTCGAATTTGAGGGAAACTTCTATTTCCGTTCCCCTTTGATTGACTAGTATTATGCCTGCACCGCTTTCGAATTTGTTTGAGGATCCATCTACATATAGCTCCCATGTAGTGGATGCTTCCTCTTGATCTCCTGTATATTCAGCCACGAAGTTGGTGAGGCATTGGGCTTTTATTGCCGTCCGAGTTTCGTACTTTAAGTCGAACTCGGATAGCTCTATTGCCCATTGAACCATTCTACCCGCAATATCCGTCTTCTGGAGGATTTGCTTCATGGGTTGGTTCGTTTGAACCTTTATTGTATGAGCTTGAAAATAAGGCTGTAGTCTCCGAGAGGCTACTATTAAGGTATACGCAAACTTCTCAAGTTTTTTATACCTTAATTCAGGGCCATGTAGAACTTTACTGGTGAAATATACAGGATGCTGCCCGACCTCATCTTCCCGTATTAGAGATGATGCTACAGCTTTGTCTGCTATGGACAAATACAGGACGAGTTCTTCCCGGACCTTAGGTCAGGTCAAAATGGGAGGTTGGCTTAAAAACCTTTTGAATTCCTGGAATGCTTCTTCGCACTCAGGAATCCATTCGAACTGGCATTCTTTTCTTAGTAGAGAGAAGAGTGGCAAGGTTCTTAATGTTGATCCTGCCAATAACCTGGAGAGGGAGGCAAGTCGGCCGTTCAGCTGTTGGACCTCCTTTAAGCAAGTTGGGCTTTTCATTTCTAGGACTGCTTTACATTTGTCAGGATTGGCTTCGATCCCTCTTTGTGTAAGCATGAATCCTAGAAATTTTCCAGCCTCTACTGCGAAGGTGCACTTTGTGGGATTTAACCTCATCCCATGCAACCTTATGGTGTTGAAGACTTGCAAGAGGTCTGTCAAGAGATCGGTCTCATCCTTGATTTTTACTAGCATGTCATCCACATAGACTTCCATTAAATTCCCAAGGTAAAGAGCAAACACCTTATTCATTAGCCTTTGATATGTGGCTCCAGTATTTTTTAATTCAAAAGGCATGACCACGTAGCAATAATTTGCTCTAGGCGTGATGAATGATGTTTTTTCTTGATCCGGCTTATACATTGGATTTGATTGTATCCCGAGTATGCATCCATAAACGACAAGTACTGGTACCCTGAGCTGGAGTCTACTAGGGTATCAATGCTTGGAAGTGGGTATGGGTCTTTGGGACACGCCTTGTTCAGGTCGGTATAATCGATGCACATCCTCCACTTGCCGTTTTATTTTTTGACTAGCACTACATTTGCCAGCCATGCTGGATATTTGACCTCTTTGATGAACCCAGCTTCTAGGAGGGCTTTGACTTGTTCTTCCACTACCTGGGCTCGTTCAGGTCCGAGCTTCCGTCTTCTTTGCTGAACAGGTTGTGAACCGGGATAAACTGATAGTTTGTGCGATATGAGTTTGGGATCTATCCCTGGCGTGTCGGAGGCTTTCCAGGCGAAGAGGTCGGAATTTTCTTATAGGAGCTTTAAGCTTTTTCTTTAAATCTTCTTTCAGGTTGGCTCCTATATTGGTGTTTTTTCCTTCCTCTTCTCCGACCTGTACCTCCTCAGTTTTTCCCCCGAGTTGTGGTCGCAACTTTTCCTTGGCTCTGACCCCCCCCCCCCGAGCTCAATTTTGTGCACCTCCTTGCCTTTTCCTCTTAGGTTCAGGCTTTCATTGTAGCATTTCCTTGCGAATTTATGGTCTTCCCTAATGGTTGCTATTCCTTCTGTTGTTGAGAATTTCATGCAAAGGTGAGGGGTAGACACCACTACTCCGAGTCAGTTTAGAGTGGTTCTGCCGATTAGGGCATTGTAAGCCGAAGCCACATCCACGACTATGAAGTCGATGCTCAGAGTTTTGAATTTTTCCCCTCTTCCAAAAGTTGTGTGAAGGGATATATATCCCAGTGGTTTTGTTGGTGTATCCCCTAGGCCATATAGGGTGTCAGGGTAAGCTCTTAATTCCATTTCCTCTAACCCCAGCTTATCGAATGCTGGTTTGAAAAGAATGTCGGCTGAGCTCCCCTGATCTACCAGGGTACTATGAAGATGGGCGTTTGCAAGGATCATAGTTATCACAACTGGATCATCATGTCCAGGGATGATTCTTTGTCCATCTTCTTTGGTAAATGAGATGGTTGGGAGGTCGGGAGCCTCGCCTCCGACCTGATAAACTTCCTTCAAGTGTCTCTTGCGAGACGACTTTGTGAGGCCGCCTCCACCAAATCCTCCCGAGATCATGTGTACATGTCTTTCCGGGGTCTGCGGTGGTGGATCTCTTCGATCCTCGTCATCTCGCTTTCTTTTCCCATGATGGTCCGACCTTTCCATAGATATCTATCAAGCCGACCTTCTCTGGCCAGCTTTTCTATCACATTTTTAAGGTCGTAACACTCATTTGTTGAGTGACCATATATCTTATGGCACTCACAGTAGTCGTCGCGACTCCCCCCCTCTTTTATTTTTGATGGGTCTTAGGGGTGGTAGCCTTTCAGTGTGGCAAATTTTTCTGTATACATCAACTAGGGAGACTCTTAGAGGAGTATATGAGTGATATCTCCTAGGCCTTTCAGGGCCGACTTCCTCTTTTTTCTTGGGCTCTCTTTCCTTCTCTTTTGATGAGTGAGGGTGTCCAGGTCGCCAGGTCGGCTCTCGAAGTCTGGCGTTTTTCTCCATGTTGATGTACTTCTCAGATCTCTCCTGTACATCACTTAAGGAGGTCGGGTGCCTTTTCGATACGGATTGGGATAAGGGACCTTCTCGAAGTCCATTTACTAGGCCCATAATCACTGTCTCTGTGGGTAGGTCTTGAATCTTCAGGCACGCTTTGTTAAACCTTTTCATGTAGTCCCTTAAAGGTTCTCCGACCTCCTGTTTTACTCCCAGGAGACTTGGTGCATGATTTACTTTGTCCTTCTGGATGGAGAATCACATCAAGAAATTTCACGAGAGGTCGTCGAAGCTAGTGACCGACCTTGGAGGAAGACTGTCGAACCACTTCATCGCTGCTTTCGTCAAGGTGGTCAGGAAAGTTTTGTAGTGAGTAGCATCAAAAGCGTCAGCCAGGTACATCCGACTTTTAAAGTTGTTTAAATGATGCTTTGGATCAGTAGCTCCGTCATAGAGGTCCATATCAGGACTTTTAAAGTTTCTTGGAACTTTTGCCCTCATTATGTCCTTGCTGAATGGGTCTTCTCCCCCTAAGGGAGAATCTTCTCGGTCGCTACAGGAGCTTCGATTTTTGAGAGTAGACTCCAGCCTTAAGAGCTTTTCTTCTAACTCTTTTCGTCGCTCTATCTCATTTCTCATGTTTCTCTCTGCCTCTCGCTGTCGTTCCAGCTCTTGCTCTAACTGTTCCAAGCGCCCTTGGTGGCCGTGGAACAATCCCATGAAATCGGCTGCGTGGGGTTGTCCTTCCTTTTCTGATTCGCGCCCTTCAGAAGAGTTTGCTTTCGGATTTTTCAGTCCTGAGGTGCCTTCTTTGTGCTGATTGGTCACCCCTTTGTGAGTATCGACATCCTCATTGTTGTTTCCAATGTCTAGATTCTCTTGTTCAAAATCAGATGCTGTGTGACCATCCTCGAGTGAATTATCTGCCATTATTGGTTGATCTCTCGGGTCCCCGGCAACGGCGCCAATGTTATCATGGGTAACCGGAGATTAATGGGCTGGACTCGTTGGGTTGGCCCAATCGTCTGATGGAGGAAGCCTTCGAGCAGGTTCGCGCCTGGGAGCCTCTGTCCGACTTGTGTGTGAGAAAGAATGGGGGGTGGTACCTGCAAAGACACTCCGATGCTAAGTTAGCAAGGGTTTGAGCAAGTTTTGAGAGTATTAGAACTTAGAGATACCTGAGGGGTGTCAGTATATTTATAGTGGTGATCCAATAACCACCGTTGGAGTAGTTCCACTTTTTAAGGAGGATAATCGTCCCTTTATCTTAGGGAAGTTGAGATATGGCTCCTAGAAATGAGTTGAGAGATTTTGGGGGCAGTTACTTATTTGAATAAGTGTTATCTGCCAGCTAATCTTCACTTCCGACTTCCTTAGAGCAAATCATGGTTAGATCCGACTTCTTGAGAGAAGGTCGGTGTCGAATGAGAGCCAACCTTTAGATTGGGCCTTTATTTCGACCTGAGCCTTAGTGTTAGGTTAGGATATGAACAATTATTATTAGAAACCTATACAAAGAGACTTCATATTTTGTTAAATGTGATTTCCGAAAATTTAAAATACAGTCATGAAAAAGAGAGAAATAAAAAAATTAAAGTGGTGATAGAATGTACATCATACATATATAATGATTGAGTTATTATAATGCAACTTGCACATTTTCCTTCTCAACTATCATAATGAGAGGTTATGATTGCAGCTCCTATATGATGATCACACATTGCTCCCTCTCTCTTAAACTAAAACCAGCACATTGACCAAAGGGGAAAACCAGTAATTGTAGGATTCATGGAGCACCAAGCTCTACTCTTTCTTCTCTCTATTCCATTAAAACAAACCAAATATTAAGCAATTTAAATTAGTCTAATGATTAATTCATTAATATGTAAGTATTAAGAATTTAAATTCTATCTTATATATATAATATTCTAATAACTAACAATAAAATTTTAATCCATGACAAATTAATCATTAATTTGCCAAACTCAGTAGATATCTGAGAAAAAAAATGTTCAAAAGCAGACAAATCGCACAACCATGAATATTGAAATGCATTGTGTCTGCCACTGAAAGTGCAAGAATTCTCGTGTCCACCACATTGTAAATTGCTAACCATACCCCACATCAACATTGAAAGAGCACAAACTAAATCAACCATGCAACCATGAACCATGTATGTAAATTGCAAAAGCAGCGGTGGCAAATCTGTAATTAAATTAAACTCGTATTGCTCTAATGCTATTGCGTATAGCCACATACCAAACCTACTAGGTTAAAATTATAAAATATGATATTTGGACTTTTGATTTAATTTCTTTTTTTATACACAAATTTAGAAGGATGTTATGCGCATAATTTTCATGTATATCTATTGAATACTTTTTATCTTTTATTTTAAAAATAATTAATAAAAATGAGAAAATATAAAAAAAATCAACTTTTATATTATAAAAAGTATATATAAAAATATGACAAACATCATGCATTTCTTTTAAATTTAAGAGTATGGTAGTGAGATAAGAAAAATTAAATAAAAATAACTATATAAAAATTTTAATATAATTATAATAGACTTTATTTGTAATTTTGTATATATATTATTACCGTTAAAAACTTATATAAATATCTAATTATACAATATAACATTATTAAAAGTATTCAAGTTAAGTATTCACAATTTAAAAATGAATAAGCCGAAACAAATAATTAAATAAAAGTACAAAATTCTTTTATCTATTTTATAAATAGTGATAATTATATAAGGTACATATTATATTCATGATCTTAGTTATATGTATGTTCTTATGTGTATAATTATGTCGTGTAAGATATATAATATACAATATAAGAATATTTATATGTGTTAAAAAAATTGAAATAATAAAAATATAATATTTTATAATAAATATTTAGTTATGCTAAATAATTTTAGTTAATATTAATTGATCTTAATATATTTTAACATTTTTTTTAAATTAGAGTGCAATTTGAGTTTGAAATTTATTTAAAATAATAAACTAAAAAAATTACAAAAACTGATGGAATGGGGAGAATTGCCAGAACAGAACATAGACGAAACTGTTTAAAAGAAGAGCAAACATAACTACTGGAAAAAACGCAGACAAAATTACACTTCAAGAAAAATATTGATTACCGTCAAATTTACGGTTGGATTAATCAAATAAATCTGTCGCTAAATAGATTACCGTCGGATTTACTGTTATCCTATAATTGACGGTATAAACGGCGTCGGAATCTCCTTACCGACGGATTTTTTTGTCTGATGCTAATTACCGGCCGACAGATTTTTCATCGTTGTTTTCAATGGATTGTCGAGTCTGAGTTGATGATTATCAGTAACTTTGGCACCATTTCGCTCGTCGAATGAATCCAACTGTACATCCGCTAGTAGACTTTTTATTTTTTTTATTTTTTTTTTGGCACAGTTAGCCACAACTAACAGTCAAATCAAATTAAAATTCTTGTAACAAAATTGTTAGAAATCTAAAATTACCAGAAATCAACAAATTATTTTATTAAAAATAAATTGTATGAATACAATAAAATGTCACAGAAGTATAACACTGTACCCTAAACAAACAAAAAAGCATAAAACTCTAACCTTACAGATCCTGATAATCGTCGTCCTCGTCGGCGTCGTGGTCCCCCTCCTGAGGCGGTGGAGTAGGTGCTGTCGTTAGTGTCCCACTAGCAGTATGTAGTGGTGCCGCCACCGCTTCCTCTAGCGCACATCAGCTGGCTGTACTCCTCCATCTACTGTTGTTACCTATCAAGCTGCTCTAGGTTCTTCGTCAGGTCTGAGTTGACAGCAACGTGTGCAAGAATCTCTCGATACCTTTGCTCAGACTACTCATGCTGCCGGTGAAGCTCCTATGTCAGCTTCTGCACCTCCTCCCTCAGGTCGACAACTTCCTGGAGATCAGCAGGGATGTGGCAGAGGCAGAGAAAGCCGCCAACGTAGAAGAGCGGAGGCCACTAGTGAAGAACGAGCCCAACTCGAAGCAGTGATTCTTGTAGGGTTCAGAGAACAACCTAAGATTGCTAGGTCGCAGACTCCAACCTCTGCTGATACTCCTCTTACATCACACACGTTAATTGTGATTAGGATAATAGTTAAATAATTGACTTTAAACCAAATAAAATTGAAATTTAGGATTAATTTAAACTCATATAATGGTCCGCTGAATTATCATCAGCAAATCTCTCCTTGTTTGCCTTCAAAGTATAGGTATACTTGAAGGTCTCCGCCAGTGTCGCCTTACGATCCAACGACTTAGACTACAAATTAATATATCAACCAAACAATAAAATAAACGAACAAACTAAACAATGACAGACAAATATATATGAAGCAGGAAATCTTAATTCTAATTTTGAAAACATAATTTTCATTTTTTCGATTTCAATGTAAATCTTATGAAAATTTTGACAGAGTCTCCCCTGAAATTCAGATTTAGCCACCCTTGAAGGGTTCCATCCAAACCAAGTATCCATAATTTTTTTTTTCATAGTCAAGCATTTTCCAAACAATTTCAGCAGCAGAAATTAGCAATCAGTTCAACGATCCAACATTTTTTTAGCAATCTCAGAGTCTAATCTAACCTATTCTAACATATCCCAACCACCTAAATTCACTAAAATTGAAAATTAAACAAACTAAACTCTACTAACTACTTAAGCAATTTGATAATCAACAAGAAAATTAAACCGGTGAAGTAATTCTATATCAGCTCAGCTCAGTTCAGTTCATACAGGACTATATAAGTATATTTCAACAGAGCAAGTAACTTATAAAATAATTGAACAAATTTAAAAACTAATTCAAGTAACTACTATAACATAAAACAATGCCAAAATTCTTACCAGTCTCATCTTCATCTTCATGAAGGTCGCCGACCCACATGTATACCTCAACGACCTGGGCGAAGCTTTGTTGGCGATGTTTGTCAAACAGGGACGCTTAAACCCCTTGTTATCTCTAAAATGAGCTTCCAGTTCACTCTTGATGTTTGGATGGATCAACGATGTCATGTGGTCTTTTCCCTGACAAACATCACTCATCATCTACTGAAACGTTTGACTGCCTAGTGGTCGTAGATCTTCCGAATCATGAGGTGATGCTCCGCATCTCATATGAATTTCAACTGCACAAAGTGATTTACCAACATTAGTTAGTTGGAATAAAATACAGTTCAAATACAATTCAAATACAGTAAATTAATTCTAATCAAATTGGGTTCTTATTGCCTACTTTTAAAATCGGCACTCTCTGGTCTCAGCCGGAATCTGTGTGTAGGTCGGCCACAGGTGGTCATACATGGACTTAATGACCTCGAATATGTTTTGTGTGCAAGCATTGAGGTTTGATGCAAACCTGTCAAAAAACAAACCACACATTAACAAATAAATAAGATAAACAAACTCAAGATAAACAAAGTAAACATAAACAAACTTAAGATAAACAAACCTAATATTAAAAAATTAAACTCACGACTGCATGTCATCGGGCCAAATTCTTAGCCGGATGACGGGCGGTGGTGGAGGAGCATCCTGCTCGGGGCATTGGAGGTATCACCCATTGCTGTCTCTATCGACATCGTCGCTGCATCTGAAAGGGGGCATAGTAGAAGAAAGCACTCAATTTCGGTTTGGAACCATGATAACTTGTTAGTCCGATGGACCCGTCTGTGATGTGACAGGGGTCGACGGGGTAGGTGGGGTAGAGGCAATGATTGGACAAATCCTGGGAGATTCGGTGAAAGTCCGCCCTCTACCATGACCAAGTTTCCCACTTGACCTACCTCTGCTACCTGTCGTCATGTCTGTATAGCAAATATATTAATAATATATTAATAACATAACAACACCAATAAATAATAACATAAGAAAAAACTCAAAAAAATAACAAATAATTTGAAAAGTGGTTTAGTTTAGTAAATAAAAAAAAAAAGAAAATTACATAGTGTTTTAGTTTCAAAAGAACTAAATTAGACTTTTAAAGCATTCTAATTTTATTTTATCTTGTTTTCTTTTCAAAGTATTCTAATTTGTATAGCATTTTAACAAACCATTCTAACTCTCAAAACATTCTAATTTTGTTAACAATTTTTCAAAATATTCTAACTTTCAAAGCATTTTAACAACCCAAAAAATTTGAAACGCAAACTCGAGAAAGCACAAAATAACATGATGAAACATTACTAGCAATGCATACGGCAAAACACTATAATTAATCAGCATAAACTAGCAGTTCCAGTAGCAATATGAATCAGCAAAATAAGCATTAAAATAATAATTTCCTAACAAAGCAACAACAATCAAAGAATCATCAAAACAGTTAAACATTGCTCAAACAAATTCAACAACAATTCTTCAGCCAAATTAATAGTAAAACGCAGAATTAATGATTCAGACCAATGCAAATAATTCCAGCAACAAGAATCAACAATCTCATATAATAATTCCAAACACATTGAGCAGAGATCAGAACCTATCAATCTAACTAAATTATCCTAACCTAACCACCTAAAATCAACTACAACATAAATTAATCTACCAAAACTAATTACCAAAAATCAACTAACTAAATAAAATTAAAAATAACTAAGCAGAAATTAAATAGCGTGAGAAACATATTCAATGAAAACTCCTAACCACCTATAATCAACTAAAATAAAAATTAATCTAACTAAACTAATTACTAAAAATCAACTAACTAAATGAAATTAAAATTAACTAAGCAGAAATTAAACAAGGTGAAAAACAGATTCAATGAAAACCTGGAATGGAAAGCAATTAGAAGAGAGAAGATAGAAATGCAAGCAGCGACGGTCTTTCTAGCAGTGGCAGGACAACAGCGGTGGAAACAGAGAACAGAGAAAAGGACATTTTGAGCAACGGTGGCAGAGGTGGCATGGGCTAGAGAGAGAGAGAGAGGTGAGAGGTTAGAGAGAGAGAGAGAGAGAGAGAGAGAGAGAGAGAGAGAGAGAGAGAGAGAGAGAGAGAGAGAGAGAGAGAGAGAGAGAGGGGGAGGAAGAAGAAGAAGGTGAGAGATTAAAGAGAGAAATCAATTTCAAAATGAAGGGGAAGAGGGTTCGCGGTTCAAATTTAGGGTACGATTGCCGTTGGATTTACCAGCGAATTTATCCGAAGGTAACGTGGTGGGTGTAACCAAAAGGCAATGTTTCACTAAACAAGGTTCAATGTCGAATTTACTCGCCGGTAAATCTGACAGTAGCTAGCATGCCAAAATTTATTTATTCCCTCCAAATTTTACCGTCGATGTTACTGTCGGAATATCAACTCTAACAGTAATATTTTAGGGTGACGAATTTATTGCCAAATCTGACGAAAAATTCACCTCTAATATCCGATGCTAAATCCAATGGTAAATCTAACGGTTCTCAACGTTTTTCTTGTAGTGTTGGCAGAGGAAATCACTGACGAAACTATTGGGAGAAAGAACTGCCGAAAGGAAGCGCGAGGGGCGAACTACCTTCGAGAAGATGATGCACTGCCAAAAAACTATCGAATAAGTGACAAACTGTAAGAGAGGTGGTGAATTGTTAGAGAGATGCCGAAAAAGTGGTGAACTGTCAAAAAGGTATGCAAACTACCGAAAAACATAGTATAAACATATAAGAGATAGCGAACATGGAAAGGCGTATAAAGACACAGGCGGCAAATGATAGAGGTGTTTGACTTATTAGACTCGAAAATACAAGATAAAGAGGATGAGTTAATCGGTGTAGTGAAAATGTATAAATGAGACAAAAAAAAAAAAAAAGGAAAATGACATGAAAAATGTGGCGAACACTAGTGTGGTGAGGTGGGGGGAGAAGCTACTCTGCATGTGGGAAGGTGGTGAGCCTTATGAGATTGATTCTTGGACGTTGGATACGATCGGATGGTATAATATGATGGACGGTCATGATGATTCGATGGAAGATAGTGATGGTGTATGGGAGATTGTTGCCGGCGGCCTCTTGAAGCCTATTTTGTATGGTATGTGTCCGTTTCTTCTTCTGCATTATATTATAGCAGGCTAGCAGCTTTCTGATCTAGACCATTATTAATTATTATTTAAACATTTATTACACTTTTTTTAAGAATACATCTTTTCAATTTTTTTTTAGATTTTTTTTATATTTTTTAATTTTATTTAAAATATATATAATAAAAATCACCCCTCACAAAATAATTGAAAAAAAAATTAAAAGGATTATTTTTTCACATTCTCTTGTTTAAAATCTATAAGATAAATTAGTATAATGAAAAATGTTAAGATTTGGGACAATCAGATTTTGTGATTTATAGTTATTAATTAATTATTATTAATATTTTTAATAATATAAAATTATTTACTTTTATTTTATTAATTAAATACAAACTAAATTTTAATAAAAATAATGCCTATCTAGATTTTCTCTTAGTATAATTGATTAAAAACTTCTTGATTTTGGATTGGAATATTTAATTAATTCAGTAGTTGTTAGCAACTTCTTCGATACAAACAACTTTATCTCATCCAAACAAAACCTTTTATTATTACATAGTTAAAAATCAGATTGTAATTTATGTAATTTTAGTTAGATGTCAGATTGTTTGTAAACAAAAAATCAAAGATTAAATTGACTATTGACTCAAAACTTTAAGTAATTTTTTTTCATATCTCTCATTAATTTTTTTAAAATCAAAGTATATATTTCTAATCATTTTCTTAATTCTTAAGCATCATTAAATTGAAGACTTATTTCACATATATAATAGAAAATAAATATTATTATCATTATTATATGATGAAGTATTAATAATGAATTTTTTTTTTGGGCTTGACAATTTACACATGCATGTAGACAGTTAAATTCATTACATTATATCACATATCAATTCTTTCAATATAATACAAGTTAGATTATTATATTTTCTGGAGTGAAAAGTAAAAGCAGATACAGTAGGAAAACTCAATGAAATTAAAGGTGGTAGATCAAAAGATCAAAACACACACTCATCTATCCACTCCTCCTTCCTTGCAAGAAAGTATCATTATGCCAATCCCTTTACCATATCCAAAATATTTGATAATAAAAAAAATTAATTAATAATAACTATAATTTATTTTATTTTATTTTTATTAATTATTATAATAATTAATAAAAATTAAATAAAAATAAATTCTAATTATTTTTTTATTTTTTTTAGTATTATCTTATAATAAAGCATGGAAACATTTATCTAATTAATAAAGTGATTACTAATATAAAAATATTTTTATGTGAATAAAGTTAGAAGTGAGCCGATCCAAACTAAATTTAAGTTTGGCTCACGAAAATTGAGTTTGGCTCGTGACTTGACTCATTAACAACCGACCATATTTCTTAAGTTTAAACTCGACTCATTTTATTTGTGAGCTTAATTTCAGGTTCAAGTTAGACTCACCAGCTTATGGTTCAACTTATCGAGCTATTAACGAGTCGAGTTTGAGTTGGCTCATAAGCTGACTTGACTCACTTCCAGCCCTATACATAAATAGGATGGATTTTGATCCTCTAAATTTTAGATTTTACTTTATAAAATAAAGTGTAATTTCTTATTATTTATTTCATAAATAAGACTAAAAAAAATATGAGAGAGAAATCATTTAAGAGTAAGAGATCACATTTTACTTTTTAAAATAAAAATACAAAATTTAAAAGATCCAAATTCAAATAGAATAATAGTTAAAATATAGATACATATTATATTAAATCGTTTAATAAAAAATGTCAAACTATCATATTAAAGTTATTTTTATTTTCATCACTTTCATTTAAAACTTCAACCGCGCGCAAATATGTTTTTATTTACTTTATTATATATTTTATATTTAATTTGTTTTTTATGTAAGTGTAATTGGTTTTCTATTTTTTTTTTAAATGATTAAAAACACTTGAATCTCCAAGTTACGTTTAGAAATTTTTTTTCTTCAGAAAATTAAACTAAAACTCAGTTTTTATGATAAGTTTATATATAGTTAATTAATTTTAATAAGTTTATGCACTGCACATGGGTTAAGTAGTTGGTTTGAATGTAAATGCATTTATGAAGAAAATATAGTTAATAATATAGTATATGACAGGGCAAAACGGAACAATAATCGAATTAAAGTTGTTCCTTTTGTCCTAACTGCTAGTTCTTATATTAAATATTTTAGACATCTAGATCCTAGAGTTAATTTTAGTTTTATTTTATGCATCACGCACCAAACAATGTGTCTTTTCTTTTTGTTTTTCAATTTTTAATAAATCGATAATGGTTCGATTCTAATGGTCTGAGAGCGAAACTAACTCATCTTTTACAGGTATCAGGTTTCTATAAGCACATAAGAGGTTCTCGAATTAGACGAGTGCGAAGATAGAAAAAAAGTTCAAAAAGTGCAAAAGGCTAAAGAAGTGTAAAATAAAGGATTCGAGAAGTAAAATTGACTGAAATCGAAATGGCTTGAATTGAATTTTAAAGAAAGCAATTAAAATTTCTTCGATTGGATCAAAGAACTTTAGACATAGAAATTAAAGGTACCGAAATGTAAATTGGACATGGAAATTAAACAATGCTTGAAAGATAAATTTATTTGAAAAATAAAATTTTGCAAGAATCATAAATGAAAGGTAAAGACAGTGGAAGAAACCTTACAGAAATCGAACTCGAACTCGAACGCAAACTCAAGAATTTGCTGGGATATGAGTGTGCTTAAATGTATTTCTGACTTATTTCCTAAAACTTACTAATATTTATAACTCACTTCCATAACCGACCATTAATTACATGATGCTGTCTTGCATGCAAATTCTTAGATAACTCTTCCTACTTATTTAATCATGAACGTTACCAACAAAATTCATAACTTAGAGAAAACCATCAACTTCCCTATTCGTGTAACTGCTCGATTTTTCATTTAAAAGACTATTTAATTTTTTATTCGAGTGACTCGAGCGACTGCTCGATTTATCAAGATGTTAAAATTAAGTCCGTGTCATATAATTTTCACCTAATGCTTATACGTATGTCTTTTCAGCCTTTACTTCCTTCCTCACCTGCATTTTGAATCAACTTAAACTTTCGAAAATAATTATTTAGACTAACACTTTTATCATATATTCACTGTTAAAATTTATTGATTTATAATGTTGTACATATATAATGAAGAAATATTAGCATAACCATCTAGAGTTGGAAGTTAGCTGGAGAAGTAGGAGTAGAAGCAAGTATGGATTCAAATTAAGCGACACATGGAAGTGCTTCTAATTTCTTTCCATCTAATTAAATAAATAAATAAATAAGAAAATGAATAATGGTGGCAAAACTTAGTGTGGCACAAGGTGATATCATAACAGTAGTTTCCAAGGTACTTGTTTGCGCACTAATGTATCTGTTTTGAGGATTATTCCATTTACCCCAAAGGGAAATAAAGTAAAATAAAATAAATTTGGTTATTGATTTTTCAATATAAGGATCTTAATTATTACAAGTTAACTCTTTAAGTAAAGAATTTTGGAATAAGTATATAATGTGTATAATGGGTTGATTCTTTGGCCCAATAATATGAAGTAATTATTTATTATCGTACAAATTCGAACATCTAAAGTAAGATACTATTAATTTATCAAACACAATATACTTATATTATCTAAAATAACCATCCGGATATTAGATATCCTACTGAATCGAACATTCAATTTAAAATATTTGAAACTGTTCACACAAATACACCTTTACATATGAACAACTTTAAATAAACATTCGATACTTTAATTTTAATTTAAAATCAACCTCCATTATATGCATTGTACAGAACATATATTGACTCTCTATACTTCCTCTCAAGTATACTCAATAGTATAAATAATATTCTCAAATGCTTTATTTGGTTAAATCGAAGTGTTAAACATTATTAAACATAGTTAAATCGAAGTGTTAAGGATGTAATTTTGACAGCACTTAAAAAATAGTTAAAAGTATTAAAAATATAAAAAATATTATTTTAATTTTAATAATATTTTTATAAATATTATATCAAAATTGTATAATAATAGTAGTGAACGTACTAATAAGCATTTTAAACTCCAGGGTGCTATAAACTCTTTATATATCACATGTTGGTTGCCACCTTCACATAACAAGACCCAAAAGCCTTTACCTCTAAAAATGAACGCCAAACCAATTCAGACCACACCAACATACATTCCTCCTCCAATAAGGCAAATTCCGGTTCCCCAACAACTTCCATTGCCGCCATCACCACCAACCATACCTCGTGCAATATCCATAACCGCACCCGAAACCCATGTTGCCGTCCCCGTAGTACCTCCTCCATCTATAGACCTTGATGACTCCATAACCGCCTTTTGGGACTACCAATTCCTCTTCGTCTCACAGCGATCCGAAACAACCCAACCAATCACGCTACGCCTTGTGGACGGCGTCATACCGTCGGATTTCCCCTCCGGCACGTACTATCTAACCGGACCGGGGCTTTTCTCCGATGATCACGGCTCCACAGTGCACCCACTAGACGGTCATGGATACCTAAGAGCATTCACGATTGACAACAATAGAGTGACGTACATGGCGAAATACATTAAGACAGAAGCGCAAGTAGAAGAGCATGATCCAGAAACTGACACGTGGCGGTTTACGCATAGAGGTCCGTTTTCTGTGTTGAAAGGTGGGAAGAAAGTTGGGAATACGAAGGTAATGAAAAATGTCGCGAACACTAGTGTGGTGAGGTGGGGGGAGAAGCTACTATGCATGTGGGAAGGTGGTGAGCCTTATGAGATTGAATCTGGGACGTTGGATACGATCGGACGGTATAACATGATGGACGGTCATGATGATTCGACGGAAGATAGTGATGGTGTATGGGAGGTTGCTGCCGGCCTCTTGAAGCCTATTTTGTACGGTATGTGTCCGTTTCTTCTTCTGCGTTATATTATAGCAGCTTTCTGGTTTAGACCATTATTAATTATTATTTAAACATTATTACACTTTTTCTAAGAATACATCTTTTCAATATTTTTTAATTATTTTTTTATATTTTTTAGTTTTATTTAAAAATATATAATAAAAATCACACTTCATATAATAATTAAAAAAAAAGTTAAAAGAATTGTTTTTTTACTTTCTCGTGTTTAGAATCTGTCCGATAAATTAGTATAACGAAGAGTGTTATAATATCGAGTCAGTAGATTTTATAATTTATAGTTACTAATTAATTATCATTAATATTTTTAATAATATAAAATTATATTTAATAGTATAAGATTATTTATTTTTTATATATATATTGATTAAATATTAACCAAATTTTAATAAAATACTAATTTTTTAAACTTTTTTTTGGTATAATTATACATATTATAGATTAAAAACTTCTTGATTTTGGATTGAAATATTTAATTAATTCAGTCGTTGTTAGCAACTTCTTAGATACAAACAACTTTATCTCATCCAAACAGAACCTTTTATTACATAGTTAGAAATCAGATTGTAATTTATCTAATTTTAGTTAAATATCAGATTGTTTGTAAACAAAAAAAAAAAAAAAATCAAAGATTAAATTGACTATTGACTCAAACCTTAAGTAATTTTTTTCCATATAGCTCTTATTAATTTGTCTAAAATCAAAGTATAAATTTCTAATCATTTTCTTAATTCTTAAGCATCATTAATTTGAACACTTATTTCAGATATATAATAGAAAATATTATTATTATTATTATTATTATATGATGAAATATATATTAATAATGAATTTTTTTGGGCTTGACAATTAATATAATACAAGTTAGATTATTATATTTTTTGGAGTGAAAGGTAAAAGTAGATACAGTAGGAAAACTCACAATGAAATTAAAGGTGGTAGATCAAAAAAAGATCAAAACACACACTCATCTATCCACTCCTCCTTTCTTGCAAGAAAGTGAGCAGTATCATTATGCCAATCCCCTTATAATAACAAAAATATTTGATAATAAAAAAATTTAATTAATAATAAAAATAATTTATTTATTTAATTTTTATTAATTATTATATTAATTAATAAAAATTAATAAGACAAGTTTTGATTATTTTTTATTTTTTAATATTATCCTATAATAAAGCGTTGAAATATTTATTTAATTAATAAAGTGATTACTAATATAAAAATGTCTTTATGTAAATAGAGGTGGAAGTGAACTTAGCTAAGTCGAGTTAGACCAAGTTCAAACTCAACTCACAAAAATTGAGCTTGGTTCGCGATTCGACTCATTAACAATTGAGTCTATTTCTTAAATTAAAATTCGGCTCACCAAAAATTCACGAGTTGGCTCGAGTTGACTCAAATAATAGGAACATAATTTATAATTATATTTCAATAAATTATAATTTATATATTTTAAAAAATATTTAAAAAGATCAAATTTATTTATTATCGATCTATCAGTAAATTATAAATTTTTTATTTATATTTACATCAAAATTATATATAAAAATAAATATAAAATTTTAAATAATTAAAATCATTAATATATATATATATATATATATAATCGAAGCCAACTCACGAGCTAATGAGCTGACCTTATTCAAACTCAAGTTCAACTCATTTAATCTATAAGCTCAATTACAGACTCAAACTAGGCTCATCAGCTCACGAGTTCAGCTTATCGAGCTATTAACGAGTCGAGTTCGAGTTGCATTGACTCATTTCCAGCTCTATAAGTGAATCCTGGATTTGGATTTTCTAAATTTTAGATTTCACTTTAGAGGATAAAGTGTGATTTCTCATCATTTATTTCATAAGTGAGACAAAAAAAAATATGAGAGAGAAATCATTCAAGAGTGAGAGATTATATTTTACCTTCTAAAATAAAAATCTAAAATTTAGAAGGATCAAATTCGAATAGGATAATAGTCAAAATATTAATACACATATTATATTAAATCGTTTAATAAAAAATGTCAAACTATAAAGTTATTTTTATTTTCATCACTTTCATTTAAAACTTCAACCGCGCAAATATGTTTTTATTTACTTTATTATATATTTTATATTTAATTTGTTTTTTTTATGTAAGTGTAATTGGTTTTCTATTTTTTTAAAATGATTAAAAACACTTGTAAGTGTAATTGGTTTTCTATTTTTTAAAAATGATTAAAAACACTTGAATCTCCAAGTTACGTTTAGAAACTTTTTTTTGTTCAGAAAATGAAACTAAAACTCAGTTTTTATGATAAGTTTATATATAGTTAATTAGATTTAAGTTTATGCATTGCACAAGGGTTAAGTAGTTGTTGAATGTAAATGCATTTATGAAGAAAATATAGTTAATATTTAATAATATAGTATATGACAGGGCAAAACGGAACAATAATCGAATTAAAGTGGTTCCTTTGGTCCTAACTCCTAGTTCTTATATTAAATATTGTAGACATCTAGATCGTAGAGTTAATTTTAGTTTTATTTTATGCATCACGCACCAAACAATGTGTCTTTTCTTTTATCATATATTCACTGTTAAAATTTATTGATTTATAATGTTGTACATATATAACGAAGAAATTGCTCGTATTAGCATAACCATCTAGAGTTGGAAGTTAGCTGGAGAAGTAGGAGTAGAAGCAAGTATGGATTCAAATTAAGCGACACATGGAAGTGCTTCTAATTTCTTTCCATCGAATTAAATAAATAAATAAGAAAATGAATAATTGTGGCAAAACTTAGTGTGGCACAAGGTGATATCATAACAGTATTTTCCAAGGTACTTGTTTGCGCACTAGTGTATCTGTTTTGAGGATTATTCCATTTACCCCAAAGGGAAACAAAGAAAAATAAAATAAAATTGGTTATTGATTTTTCAATTTACGGATCTTAATTATTACAAGTTAACTCTTTAAGTATATTCAATAGTATAAATAATATTCTCAAATGCTTTATTTTTATGCTGACAATAGAAAAAAATTTAAACTTAATCTCATGCATGAATATAAATACTATCTAAACTCTTAAACGAATTGAAGTTAGTTGAATGATCAATTAACTCGTTTACTTAAATAAGTGTTAGAAATTTAAATTATATTATATATATATAATAATATATAGATCAATAATAAATTTTTAAATAATTTTTTAATTTTTTATTAGTTTATCAGACTAAAAAATACAATAAAAAACGAAAATCTATCTAAATCAAACTCTTCAATATTAAACCACTATTTTAGTGACTTGTACTCTTAAATTTTTAACCTGTAATTTATTGATTACAGGTGTGTTTAAGATGCCACCAAGGAGGCTTTTGTCTCACTATAAGGTTGATTCTAGTAAGAGCAGGCTACTTACTGTTTCTTGCAATGCAGAAGACATGTTGCTTCCACGCAGCAATTTTACTTTTAGCGGTAATTAAGTTATTACAATAATAATGGCATTATTTTTTTTTCTAATATCCCTTTCAATACGTATCAACTAGCTAGATTATTTTATTTTGATAAATTTGCCGGTTATTAGCTCTTATATTTTATTTCTTGTTTTTATAGAATACGATTCCAATTTCAAGTTGTTACATAAGCAAGAGTTTAGAATCCCAGACCACCTTATGATCCATGATTGGGCTTTCACAGATACCCACTACATAGTGTTTGCCAATCGCATAAAACTTGACGTGCCAGGTAATTATTATATTATTATATTATTCCACCAAAGGTAATTATTATATTATTGATTTCCATGGATTTACTCTTCTTGTGAATAATGGTATTGTATGTAATAGTAATACGCATGTAGAAGTAGAACTAGCATCCATGTCAGGAATATTGTAATCATCTTTCTGTTAAATAAATGAATAAAGCATTAGATGTTTTCAATATTTTTTAAACCTTAAAATAATTAATTTTAATTTTATTTAATAATGATTAGTTTAGATGATAAAGATATGATTATTTAGAATAAATATTATTTTCAGTTTTTAACTATTTGTTCGAAAGTTAAACTCTCCTTTGATTTGAAAATCTTTAATTGGTTCTTAACCATCAAAATAACTAGTTTAAGTAGTTTTTGACACATCAGTATGTTACGATTTATAAAAGCAGTTTATTAGACTAACTACTTAAATGATTGAAGACCAATTAAAAATTTTTAAATTATGAAAAAACTTTGTCTTTCTGATAGATGATTAGTGATTAAAAAAATATTTATTTTTATTTAATTTTATTAACAAATTAAATTTGTAAAATAAGTAATTTTGTGATATAGTATTAAAATTTCTATAATTAAAAAGATTTATGACATGATTCATATTTTCAAATAAATAAAAAAAATAGTTTAAGAAGAAAAAATCTATGTAAAATTCACCCTTCAAATGAGAAAAGTCTATAGCAAACATGATATTAGATTTTTTATAACAAAAAAATTTGAATTTAATTTTTGTTACCCAAACAATTTTAGCATAAACAACAATATACCTATAAAGAATTTACGTTCTAAGTAAAAAAATATATATTTTGCTTAAAAAAACATGAAAGATAAATAATAATCTTATACCTCAACCCAATAATTTAAAATTTTAAAATGAGTAATTCTAAGACAATGAGAATCTATAATTTTTTTTTTTTTTTGGTGCTGGGAAAATAATTGTTGTTGTTGATGATGATCAGGATCAGTGGCAGCAGTGTGTGGGATATCACCAATGATATCAGCATTAAAAGTGAATCCAAGTAAGAACACATCGCCCATATACTTGCTTCCTCGCTTCCCAACCAAATCCAAATCCAATTTCAGAGACTGGAGAGTCCCACTTGAAGCACCTTCACGGTTATGGCTGCTCCATGTTGGCAATGCCTTTGAACTTCGTCATGCCAATGGCAATTTACATATTCAAATCACTGCTGCTGCTTGTTCTTACCAGTGGTTCAATTTTCGCAACTTATTTGGTATATATATACATATGCACTTAATAATAATATCGATAAATGATATACACTCTTTCAGCCTCTATTCCAAATATAGTTTTTTTTTTTTTTTTATAACAGTTATATTATTTACACATAAAAAATCAACTAATCGTATAAAATATATATTAAAATATAAAATATATATTAAAAATAAATTAAACAATATATATATTTATATTAAATACATAATAGTTGATTTTGTGGCTGAATTTTTTGTATGTATATATTATTTTTATTTTTTATTAGAAATTTATTTGGACATTAGTTAAAAATATGAAAATATAAACCTTTATTAGAAGAAAAATGAGTCTATTTGATCCAACAATATATAAATTATTTTATTTTCATATTCTCCTATGCATTTACATCCAACGCATTAAGCATTTAATAAGGTTCAAATATTTCTAATCACGACATTTAAGAAGAAACAAAATTAAAATAATTGACTTAGTAATCATATATTTATTCCCAAGCATTTCTAACTGAAGTTGTTTTGGTCAATATTATCAGGATACAATTGGCAAAATCAAAAGCTAGATCCATCAATAATGAACATACAAGGTGAAAATAACTTGTTGCCTCATCTTGTTCAGGTATATATCGATATTCCTCTCCCCTTTTTCTTTTCCTCTGTGCATGCACTTTTAGTTCAACGAGTCATAATTGTTCTTCTAGAAACCCAACTGTTCTTATCAAATTTTTAATTATCAAGAGAATTGGTATATAAATTTTCATTATCAAAATTTTTTATATTATATATAATTTATAAAAAAAATTATTTTGTTCATTTCAAAAGTTGAACTCGTGAATTTTTAGTTTAAATATAACACACTTACCATCTTGATTAATTTTAAATTTATTATTATTATTATTTAATTTACAAAAAAGTAAATTAATAGGTACGTTACTAGTATTTGCCATATAATAACTCATATTCTATTATGTTTGTGCAATGTTTTTTTTTCTTCTACTGTTTATCATCATTTTTTAAATTTTGAATTACATCTTTTCTTGGCTGTTTGTATCACATTCTTACTTCTCAACCTCTTTCTTTCCCTCTCGCTGTCAATTTTAATATAAACTTTTAAATAAATATAAATTAAATTATCAAAGATATATCAAAAAGTGAGTTACGCCATAAAGGAAGAGAAAGTAGAATATTCTCCTAAATAGTCATCTTGATGCTGATCAACATTTATATGAAATGATAATAATGTATGCAGGTATCAATAAAATTAGATTCTGACCACAATTGCCAAGAATGCAATGTGAAGGCTATGAAGAAATGGAAGAAATCTTCAGATTTTCCTACTATAAATCCTGCATTTTCTGGCAAGAGAAACAAGTATCTCTATGCTGCAACTACTTTAGGGTCACGTAAAACATTACCAAGCTTCCCTTTTGATACTGTTGTGAAGTTAGATTCAGAGACAGATTCTGTGCAAACTTGGACTGTTGGAAGCAGAAGATTTATTGGGGAGCCTATTTTTGTCCCAAAAAGTGATTTAGAAGAAGAAGATGATGGCTACCTCCTTGTTGTTGAGGTCAGCACAAATTTTACCAGTTCTTATTTATTTATTCTCTAAACAAATGGCGAATGATAATAAATTATGTTATTTCAATCAAGTAATTGAATAAATTCAGGATTTAACTTAGCTTAAAGAACAATTATAATCTCATTTGCAATTACAATTGCAAATATATAATATTGGAAATGAATTTTGTGAGTCATATTTTGATAATGCCACTTTTTTTTATAAATAATTCATATAAATATATGATTAAAAAAATCATGTAAATAGGAGTGACAATTTCATTACCCTACAAATTATATTGTGACATCAGTAAATGTAATTGCATCAAGTTGTATCACAGTTCTAAAAGTCATAATATATATAAGGTGAAAATTCACATATAATTACTCTAGTATAAAGTTGATAGTTGAAATTGTTAAATAATATTTTACTCAAATATGTCAAATTATTTACAGCATTCAACTTCAAATAAAGATAACTGGAAGTGAGTTTGCACTTATATATACACTCATTTTAAGTTGAAACAGGAAAAAGAAAATCATGACACAAGGACTGCATTGCTCATTGTAAAAGTTGCAATGACTTCAATCACGATAACAACCACAAATATGTATAAATACACACACACACATCAATATAAAAGTTGCAAACGAGGTTTTGTTTATGCACATTTACTTAGCTGATGTTATATATCTATTTGTTTTGCAGTATGCAGTTTCAATGCAGAGATGTTACCTTGTTATCTTGAACCCAAAAATGATAGGAACCTCCAAAGCCCTCGTCGCCAGACTTGAAATTCCAAGGCATTTAAACTTTCCCTTAGGATTTCATGGTTTTTGGGCAGCTAGCGGGAACCAAATTTAAGTTATGAAAAACCTTCTACATTAAAATGAATTTTCACTCATGGTTCGCACAATTGATGGTTGTAGTTTATATGCGTACACGAAAGAGGTTAATGTAAACAACAGGTTATAATTGAAAATTAGATTATACTAAAAATAGTGTAAATATAAGCATGAACTCAGGTTTTTTGGTTTCAAAAAAGTGGATACTTATATGAGAATGTATTCATGTGAAAATAATAATTAAGATGCATATATATTATATTAAATAACTTAGTCTAACATGTCAAATCATTTAATAATTCTTAATTAATAATTTACACATCAAGACATCTTCTCATGAATAATTACATTGAATAAATGACACAAAAGTATGAGGAGCTGTACAATCAACGAACAAAAAGTAACAAACAGTAAACAAAAAAGGTTATTGACTAATTTTTTTCCTATTTCAGGTTAGTGACTTTATTATATAATAATGATTACATTTGTAGATAGGTTATATGCAATACTATCTTTACAATAATTGCTTAAACAGTTTTAGCTAAATACATTAAAGTATTTACTTATCAAACTTCTTATGATATATATGACATTATATGTTAATCAAAATTATATTTCTGTATATTACAAAGATTATCGTAAAAGACTGTAAAAGTATGTTGAGGTCCAAATTTTCAGAGAAATAAACAAAAATTAATTAGGATAAAATGATTGTTTAGCTATGTTACTTTTGATATAAGACAATTTATATTATTAAAAGATATAAAATTATCTTTTATTGAGTTGTCTTAGTATGATACTTTTACAATTATAAAGAATATCTTTTGAATTTTTAAATGTTATCAAATTTATTTTGAGGAATATATTGATCTTCTTTTTGTGATCAATAAGTTAATAAATTAAGAAAAAATAAAAGACAAATAATAAAAATGTTAACCCTTAACATTTATGAATTATTTATTCCAAAGTATATAAGAATGTTAATTAAAAAAAAAACTTCGTACTTGACATTAGCTATTAAACTTGTTATTGTAATTGTGTGAAAATAGGGAGACTAAATTGACTGTTACTCCTACTCCTAGCTTATTATATTAGACTTGCATTAATAGTTAGTGAGCATATTTGTACAAGTAACCCCAAATGATAATTGTAGAACTCTAGTTATCGGTGAACTTTACCTTACTGAGAATTCGTAATTGCCGCTGAAATCTAACTTATTTGGAATTTTCACACTGGACTCGATGGAAGCAGATTAGTATTCAACCATTGTGACAATCAATGTCGAACTTAATAGATACTCAAGCACTAATATCTCACAATTAGGTTGTGTGTACTACTAGCAAGTAGCAAAGCCATAACCTAGAAATGCATAACCTTTTAGCCTATTCTCAAGAGACAAGCCTACAACAACTCAATAAGCAAACATTTTCGAAAGTAGAATAAAAAACGAAATTTAAAAAATGGATGGTAGTATATCACCCTGAATTGGCAAGAGCCGATTGCAATACATCTTCAAGATATTTCTCCGCATCAGCATATTGTCTTTTCTTATCCTCAATAGCCAAGGCAGCCAAAGCTTTATCCTGGAAAATTCCCATTAGCCATAAAATGTTAGAATAGACAAAACATAGTTACTTTTTATACACTTATTCCACTCAATAACTCTTTACTGACATTAAATTTCATTCATCCAAACTTTGAATTAAAAGTCCACCATACAGATCATGTGAATGAAATTTCATAACGTTTGAAAATAATTTGGTGCTTCGTCATCCTCTTTATTTTGACAAATTTTATTTTTATTTTAAAAATACAAGTAAATGTTGACTAATAGAAAAAAACAACCATTGATGTCCTACCTTTTTGAAAATTTGATCATTAAGATAATATAATCAACTCAGTTGGATTCGTAAATTTCAATGTTGATAGAGAATTATCAGTGAACGGATAAGTTTTCCTCTTAGAGTAAACGGATTCCCAAATATATATATAGTTCAGCACGCGAGCAAAAACTGGAGAGAATGTAAAATATCAAATACCGGCGGCAAATCTTGGTAGCTCCTTAGTGTCTCAAGGATGGGCTTAGTTTTCTTCTCCAACTCCTTTTTATGCTCAGCCATTTCAACTAACACCCTGTGGCTAATCTCTGGGGTATAGCCTGCATGATTGAGAACTGCCTGCAAAAGATCAGAAGAATTAAGGAATGTAGCGAAATAACAACTATGTCAATTGGCAACAACGTTAACAGGCAATCAACGATTACAATTTACTAGTTTTAGAGTCTTTATACAAAAAGTGCTCCAGAAAACCCCCATTTGCTATAAAGAAAATGGCAAGCACGGTATGATGTATGAAATCTATAATCGCCAGCCTTAAAACGTCAAGAGATCCCAAAATTTTAAACCTTTATCAGGAACTTCTATCACCCCAACAATTTAGACTTCAATGTAGTGTGCTGGGAAATAGGTGACCCGAACTTGATACCAATAAAAACTTCTGATGAAAGCATAAAAGAACTTTATACTATAAACATGATTTATGGTAGGATACTATTCTCTAGTCTAATCCATCAAACTGGTCTCACCTAGTGGAACAGAGCAAGGTTGTTATTGTTTAACAGAACAGAATATTCAAGTTTAAACTTTGGGTAGGCTGATTCTACAAGATCCATATGTCCTTATTGATCAAGCTAGTTAATCAAAGATAGATATTGAAACGATTCTTAAATGAAACCTTTCAACATCTTCAAACATTTAAAGTATCAATTCATCTAGAGGTTTCAAGATAAATAAGAAAAAAACTTGAGAACATATGATGTTCTATGTCTTAGGAAAGTTGTTTAGAATGCAAGCAAAATATCTGTCCTACTGTATGGATTAATGGGTGCAAACTATAAAGGTGGATAATTCACAGTTTCTCCAATGACAGTAGTTTGCTTCTATACTCCCTGTCTGCGAAGTAGAAAACAACAACTCTTTGGCTATACTATTTTATCTACTTACTTATCCTCATCACTGACTATAACCCTTGCATGCTAGTTCTTCATCCTATCGCTTTCCATCCAAAATATAAATACAAACTAAATTTTGAGGACATAAACAAGAAGCATTACCTTGTAATTGGCGCATTGTTGTATGTATTGTCTTTCTTTTGCAGCCATTACTTGCAAGTTTGTCTTCCAGTTTTCCATCTGAACCTCACATGGAGGTAATTCATCTTCTAGTTGGGCAAGAGTTCTGCCAAAATTTATTTCGTAAAACTGAGTAGAAAATGAAAGAACATTTTTGACAAAAATTAACATACTTCTCAGTTTCACATCTACATTTCCAAGAAATTGTGCTTGCAAGAAGCACACAGAAACATAATTCATTTTAAAACTTACCTTTTTAGATATGTAAGTCTGGCTATAGCCTTTCTAGTGTAGTCAAGGAGAACCTTGGACTCTTTCTGCACTTTAGCCCTTTTCTCCTCAACACCAGTTTTCCGCAAGGAAATATCACCCATTGCTACAAGAAAGCTAAATACAGCCTTCAAGGTTCAAACTTCAAAGCAAAATATAGAAATAAACAATATTAAAATTCCCATCCCAAAAAAGATTTGGTAAAGCAAAACCAACCTACTGAGTTCAGTGTCCCTTATATTCAACAAGTTAGCCACATTGGCAAGAACTTGTGCAGATGCAACCACATTTGAAGGCAAACTCTCCTGTGCCAAACCCACATTCTCCAAAATCTCTCTAATTCTAGCAGCTACACAATGAAACCAACACAGAGATCAAGTTCAGGACAACACTGCAATTTTAAGAACCCAGCCAAAATTTACCAAACCACTTATCCATGATGAACAAGAGACCCTAAATTCATCAATTTCAATCAATTGTCCAAAATATTTTTAACCCTGAGAGTTACAACGACAATACCACATTAGTAAATGTTAGATTTGTTTTGTTTTCTGGTCTCATTCCAATATTTCAATTGATAAGAACAGTGCTACAATCACCAAGACGAACAAGCATGCTACCTCGATTTCATTTATTTTTAAAAGAAACTATAGAACCAGCATTCCTTTAATAAAATCTTGAAGATGAATAAAGCATATCAATCAAAAACAAAAACAGAAAATTAATCAAACCAGCTCTAAATTCCTGGAAATTTAGTATTCAGCGAAGCCACATTTAGCAAACACCTCATTCATCACCCATGAACAACAACCAGATCCAAAACCATAAGATTAATCAAGTAGTAAACTTCAAAAAAATTCCTAGCATCCATTCTATCCGATTCTCAACTCAAACGGTTACGTATTGAATTCTTCTTGAGATCGGTACATAATTTAATTTCAACAAAAATCTGCACATGCCATCATTTGATGTAAAATGAGCATAAGTAACTTGATCAAAGTATTGTCCTTCAAACAATCATCATCATCGTCATCTCAGATCACAAACCAAGAAAATAATAATAATTAAGAATAGAAAAATAGAATTCATCAAATCTGGACTTAGGAATTCCAGTAATCAATCCCTAATAGAAAAAAGATAAAATTAAAAATTAAAAAAGGAAATTGGTAAAGCGAGAATTGAGGCCCCAGTCAACAATAAATCTATAACTTCCATGATGCAGGAGTCTCACTAACTTGAATTAACTTGAATCACGGTTAATTAGAACCGTACCTTGGGATCGGTACTCAGAGGCCTTCTGGCGGAAATCGCGAGCGACGAGACGCGCAGCTTCGTCTTTGGCTTTGGAGACGGTTAAGAGACTATGCAAATGCGAGACGCTGCGAGGCGTGTACTCAAACTCTGGGACGGGTTTGCCGGCGGCTTCGAATGTCTTCGCCAGCCACTCACTCACTTCCCCAATCCGAGAAGACGCATCGGAGCCACTCTTCGGTTCTGGCACCGCAGGATTCTGATCGGCCATTCGTAATTCGAGCCGGGAGAGAGAGAGTGCGAAAATGAGAGGTGATTTTGGGATTTGTATTGACGTCACAGCTTGTTGCTGAAGATCGGCGGTGTCAGAGAAAGGCGTAGATGTCGCCGGGAAGGCCTGATCGGATGCTCTCGCTCACTGGTGGGGAAATAGTGGGTTGAAATTGAAATTGAAATTGAAATTTGAATTAATCTTTGTTCCTGTTCCCCACTATTAAAATACGATTATGTCTTAAGGACACTAAAATTAACTATTAAATCAGTATAAGATATAGGTTAAAATATAAATATATTTTATCACATATATATTTATATATAAATATATTAATAATTAATTTTAATTATTAATTTTAGTGTATAAATAATAATTTTTATTAAAATATTAAATAATTATTCAAATCATTCTTTTAAAATTTAAAAATCTAACACTTTTGTTTTTGTTATTTTAAAATACACAATATAATCTTTTATATTTATTTTTAATAGACAACATAATTTTTATCAATAATTTTTATCAAATTTAATTCAAAAAATAAAAATAACTTTTAAAAAATTCTCAAAATAATTTTTAAAATATTTTAAAAATTTTAAAATAATTATTTTAATTAAACCGATCACATTAAAAGAAGAATGTACTATTTAATATTGATAAATATTAAAGACTATTTTGTATATTTTAAAATCTAAAAAATTAAAGTATTGGTTAATAAAATCTCAAAAACTAATTTAGATAATTATTTTAAAATATTTATATAATTTTAAATTAGTCTTTAAAGCTACTTGCACAAAGAAGTTCTCCAAAATTTTAATTACACCACAAATATTTTCAATATTAAAAAAATTATACAACGTTAGTTTTTGTGCCTTTTTTGAGATTTTTTATTTAAATAAATAAAATAAATGTAATAATTACCAAAATAAATAATTTTAAAAATATTTACCGATTTAAATTCTCTAGTCTTATCTCGTTTACACTATAAACGAGATGATATTTTATGTATTTCGTTTACAGTGTAAATGAGATATGACACGTCAGCTGCAATATGTCTGTCTCGTTTACACTGTTTGTATTTATAAATAGAAGTTGTTTACAGCGGCAGTCTGGGCCTCATTTTGACTGAGTCAACCTCTTTCTCTCCTCTTTTGTCCCTTTCTTACCCTATTTTAGACTGATACGGTGATGGCGCGCGCCAGGCAGGGAACAACAAAGACATCAACAGGCTGAACGACACATCACATTACGCCGGGGTGGGGCGGCCAACTTCGAGGTTAGTTGCGTTCTGTTTGTTTAATCTAAGTATGTGACCATTGTTAAGGTAATCCTGAATTGACAAGAACGTAGTTAAATAGTTTAGTGATAGGTCTCTAAAAGGAATTTAGAACTCTATTTGCTTGTGCAAGGTTGTTATAACTTAATTGTTGGTTTGGAGCTTTTTTTTTTCTTGTGCTAGGTTGTTAGTATGTATAACATTCTAATTATGAAGGGTATCCTGGCATATGTAATTTAGAGACATGTGTAGGCTAGAAACATGGAAGTATGTTCTTAATTAGAAGTAACTGTAAGTTAGATAGAAATATTTGCTTTGTATCATATGTTAAGCTGATCTAAACACACAAAAAAAAGAGTAAGAATTCAATAATATGCATAAATTTATGATCATCTCTTTATAAGACTGAATTTTTATTTTATTGTTCAGAGGCCTCGCCTTCTACTGCCCCGATGAGTGAGCCATATCCTTCCTCCGCCAGACGCCATCGTCCCATATCTGGATAAGGTTGGATTCGGCACTCGTGAAGCGATGGCGTCCGGAGACGCACACATTTCATCTCCCGTGGGGTGGGGTCACTATCACCCTGCAGGACGTGACGTACCACCTAGGCCTACACGCACACGGCAACCCCGTTGGAGGGTGCCTCCGTGACTTCGGTAGGTGGTACAGCATGGAGATGTGGGTTATGGTGGAGCAGCTTCTTGGTGTCAAGCCTCCAGTGGCGACACAGTAGGTTGCGCAGAGGAAGGAGTCTTTCACACTGAAGCTAGTGTGGTTGCGGGATCGTGTCCGCCAGATGCCCCCCGACCGACGACCCGGAGATCCTCCGACAGTACGCTAGGTGCTATATTATGTTACTGATCGGAGGGTATCTGATGACAGACAAGTCTAACAACCTGGTGCACATACGTTGGCTACCGCTTCTCCGGGACTTCGGGGAGTGTAGGGCATTATCTTGGGGCTCGGCTGTGCTGGCCTGGACGTACCAGTCACTCTGTTCGGCGGCACAGCGGGGCATCACGAACATCGCCGGTTGCACTCCGCTGTTGATGAGCTGGATTTATCAGAGATTTCCTCAGTGGTGTCCACCAGATAGAGGAATCTACCAGTATCCGCTGGCTGCGAGGTAACCAATGTTTATTTTTGTATTTGCATTAAATATTGTTGTCAATTCATATGGTTTGTTACTTAACGAATTGTATATATTTCCTTTATTGTCAGGTTGGTTGGATTGCAGTAGTAGAGTAGGGATCAGCATTAGGCCAGGGTCCTGCATTGGAGGGTTTCGATCGACCAGTTACGATTCGATGAGGTTAGTCATGAAATAAAATATATTGTGATTTTAAATACTTGTTGTGTTGTCGTACGTTATATTTTCGACAGTTAGATAGATAGCATATGGTTACTGATGTCGGAGATATTTTTTATTCAGTTTGCATGGAGAGTCTACGATGAACCTGTGATGCAGGCTCTGTGCCTGCACTGGTTCCGTGAGGAGGAGGAGTGGGGGACCTGGTTGTCAGCCGTCCCGCTGGTCTGCTTCAACATTGTCCGGTTTTACCACGTTGATCGGGTGAAACGGCAGTTCAATGGGGAGCAGCAGGTGCCAGGCACTCCAGTGAATCTTGACAGGTATGAATGTTGGATAGTTTTTTGAAATTTATATGAATGTAGTTGTTTGTTATTCTGATAGTGATACTAGTTTATTTACTTAATGTATTGAACGATAGGTATCTGACCATCATTGGCCGTGGTGAGGATGTCTGGTGGCCAGAGCGACTCCAGCAGTGGTACGATGGTTGGTCCCAGAGGTTCGATCCCGGTCGCAGGATCACCGTGCTTTACACGTTTGACACCAGGCCGAACAGATGATACTATGATTGGTGGCGTGAGGCTTGCCGTGTGCGGCATCTATCGGGGCAGGAGGTTTTGGAGGACCCGAGGCTCGTAGAGTTATCCCCCGACGTCCAACCCACTGCCAGCCAGCCGAGAGACGATCTCACCCTTCCGAGTTGCCCCCCGACGTCCAGCCACACCGCTTCTCATGTCGCTCGTTCTCATCCATATCATTCTGGAATCTGGTGGACACGAGCCTTCCAGTCGCCTTCCGACGCATGACTGGATTAGGACGCAGCATCGTCCCATGCCACTCCGCCCACAACGACTCGTCAGGGATAGGGGAAAACTCTATCTCATACACCTTGAACACAGCTTCCTATTTGTACACTGGATGCACATATGGGGCCCACTCAATGCTAGCGGCGGCGCACTCGGCTAGTGCGTGGCGGCACGGATAGTGGAGAGATTGGAATAAGCCACAATCACACGTACCGTCCGATAGCCGAACACGGAAGGAACCTCCCCCCATCCTTCGAACGGCTTTAGCTCCTCCATAATAAACACAAAGGCCTGCATATTACAATGAGTGAGATGCATCTTTGGTATCCCTTCTCTGTTCTTCTCAATGGCGGCCAAGAGTCTTTGGGAGAAGCGGCATCCAGCCACCAGCTGTGACTGTGCCTCCCTGCCCTTCGTCACAAAAAACTTCTGCAATGTTTAGTACGTGATGCGCACAATGGCAGAAATCAGCAAGTATCGGGTCCCCTTCAACACTGCATTGATACACTCGGACAGATTTGTGGTCATGTGACCAAACCGCCGCCCGCTGTTGCAATGTTGTAGCCAAATCTCCTTCCTGAAATGACCCGCCCAGTCCACCATCGACGGGGAGACTCCTCTCAAAGCATCCATGTACCACTCGTACCCAGCCTTACTTGGACTGTAAGCAGCGTTAATGAGGTATCTGTTGCCCTAAGCTGACTTGAACCGAGTCATAAAATTCGCAGCCATGTGTCTGATGCAGTAAGCATGGAAGGCTCTTGGGGGATGCCAACCACTATCATTGGAGCTTAGCGCGGCCTTGATGGCCTGAGATCTGTCGGAGATAACCAGCAGGCCGTCCTGTGGGGTAACGTGGCATCTCAGATTAGTAAGGAAGAACGATCATGACTCGGTGCTCTCGGACTCCACAATGGCAAAAGCAATACGCAGGATGTTATTATTCCCATCTTGTGCCACCGTAATAAGCAACACTCCACCGTACCTACCATACAGATGCGTGCCGTCTACAGATACAAAGGGCTCGCAATGCTTGAAGGCCTCGACACATGACGGAAAAGCCCAAAATACCTTGTTGAACATATTGTAGTCGCGTACCAGGAGGTATCCATCATAGAACAGTTTGACGCGTAGGTCACATATGGTACCAGGAAAACAACTCTGCAGTACTTGAAGCAGCTTCGGCACCTTATTGTACGACTCTTCCCAATCCCCGTATATCTGTGCACTTGCTTTTTGCTTGGCCATCCACACCTTTCTATAGAATGGTTTGAAGTGATAGCTTACCTGGACCGCACCTTGCAAAATCGGATTGCTCATAGAAGGGTTGGACTGAATTAACGGCAAGATGACCTTGCAGATCAGACTACTATCTAACTCACGATGGTTTTGAGACATGGTAGATACTAGACAACTGTGCACACTACCAACCCTCCGAACCTCCCTGAACACAACAAAACAGTATTGCTTTAGCCATGTTTCAAACCTACTTAATATATAGTACAGAAGTATTGAAAAGCACAAGTAAAGTTGAGCTTACCAGTATTCGAGGTTCTGCCAAAGGGCCACACGGAGGCTCCATTGACACCCATTCTCAGCTTGACGGTATTGCACATGGTACTTTAACCGGATCGATTCGATCACCTGGTACTCCGCACTCCTGCGAATACTGTAGTTCTTCACACCCTGAAGCACTACCTCTCGGCTTCTAAACCTGTGGCCGACCCGAAACTCTACACCACCGTTTAGATTGTAATCATCTTCATCAGTGTCAGAAAACGGAGTCCTCTCATGCATGGCGTTCAGATCCAGACTGTGATAGTGAGATGGCACTACCGATAGCGCCGGAATTGGGTGAGGTGGAGTCCGGACATGGTGCGCCACTGATGCGTGAGCATCTTTCCTATCTTTTTCTAGTGAATTTGCATCAAATTTATTGAGTTTAATAAAGAATTAATTATCTTTTAGCCAATATGGATGCTACTTTGAGTCTTTTGCAATTTTGTTTATTTTAGGTAGTATTTGGCAGAATTTGATAGAGTTTCTGCAGCACAAGAATCAAAGGAGATGGTAGCGAGGAGCGACGCGTACGCGTGAATTTGGAACTTTCCATGGCGACGCGTGCGCGTGACTGACGCGTGATTTGAAGATTTGCTCAGCGACGCGTACGCGTGACTGACGCGTACGCGTGACATGCGCCACGTGCAAGAAACGCAGAAAAATGCTGGGGCGATTTCTGTGCTGTTTTAACTCAGTTTTCAGCTCAGAAAATACAGATTAGAAGTTGTAGAATGGACAAAACATGTGGTCCCCACCCATCAACTGAAGACTTGTTAATTAATTCAAATTTAAATTCAAATCTTAAATTTGGAAAAGATATTATTTTTATTTTTAATTTTAAAAATTAGATTTTAAATTTATTAGGATTAGTTATAAAAGGAATGCCAACAGAGTGATTCGAAGACGGGAACATTATTCCTATTCCAATTTACAATCCTTATTTTTCACTCCGAACCATGAGCAACTAATCCTCCATTGTTAAGGTTAGGAGTTCTGTCTATTGTATGGATTGATATTATTATTTTTCTATTTTAATTTATGTTTTGATTTATATTTCAATAATTATTTTCGTTCTTTATTCTATGAATTTGGGTGGAACAGAAGTATGATCCATGTTCTAATTGAGTTCTTGTATAACTTGGAAAATCTCTTTACTTGAACAATAGCTTGAAAACATATTATCCTGAATTCCTAATTGTTTGTATTTAACGGGATACGTGACATATAATCCCTTTATTTTTGAATAATTAGGATTCTTGTGGCATATGAACTAGAATTTGATCGTCACCCTCTAATTGGAATTAATTGACCAAGGAATTGACAGTTGATGAATTTTAGAGGAGACTAGGAAGGTCTAAGGAATTAGGGTCTAGTCACAAATAGTTTGCCATGAATTAAATCTTGCATGATTAAAATAGTTAGTAAGAAAAGTAAATCCGAAAAAATAGATAACTCTGAAGTATTAATTGCCTTCTCAATATTTTATTCCCAACTTATTTATCTACCTATCTTTAATATTCTAAATTTACTGTTAATGCTTTTGAACTTCCAAACACTATTTTCTATTTGTCTAACTAAGCCTACCAAACACTATTGTTGCTTAATCCATCAATTCTCGTGGGATCGACCCTTACTCGCGTAAGATATTACTTGGTACGATCCAGTGCACTTGCCGGTTAGTCTGTGATTATAAATACCACACTAAGGTAGCGTTTGTTTTGAGGTACTGAGACAGAGACTGAGAGACTGAGACTCAGTATCGTGTTTGTTAGTTCAGAGACTGGTACTAAAATTTCTGTCTCTGTCTCTAAAATTTCAGTATTTCAGTACCTCCAAAAAGTAGGGACACAGGGGACTGAAATTTTTAGAGATGGAGACTGAAACTTTAATAACATTTTATACCTAAAATACTTTCATTTCAATTAATTAATTCCAATTTTACCCTTCGTGCAAATTAAATTAGAGTTTCATTCTTGTTTTAATTCCTGTCTCTCATTTTGCACCAAACAGAATACTGAGATTTATTTCAATCCGTGTCTCTTAGTTTCTGTCTCTCAGTCTCAGTTTTTCCGTCTCTGTCTCTCCACCAAACGCTACCTAAGTTTTTAGCGCCGTTGTCGGAAATTGACTATGATTAACAACTATTAGTTATTTGATTGTTTAGATTAGGCATTTTAATTTTAATTTTATTTAAATATTATTTTATTATTTTTCAAAAAAAAAATTAAAAAATTTTCCTTGTTTTCTTCCTTTTCGTTCATAACCCCCCCCCCTGTCTTCGTTTGGTTTGATTTTATTTTTTTTCTTTCTTTCCGTGCATTCCTTTTCTTTTCTTTTTATTAATTTTTAATTTTTATTTTCTTGTTTTCAAAACTGTTCGTTTTTCATTTATTTTTTCTTTTTATTTTTATTTTCTTTTATTTTCATTTTTTTTCTTTTCATTAATTTTTATCTTTTTATATTTTATTAGTTTTATTTTATTTTTGTCTTTAAAAAAATATTTAATAATAATTTTATACTAGTAATTTTTCTTAATTTCTAAAACTAAGTTTGGTGTCTCCTAGTTAGTTTTATTTTAATTTTTTTTATTTTAATTTTTAGAATTTTGTTATTTCTTCTTTGCTTTCCTGTTTACCACATAGTGCGTTTAATTCTGTTTGGTATTTTGTGCTAAGGAAAAATGATGGAGAGAGATCATATGGGTTACTACTCACACCCGAGTAGTGACTCATATTATTGTGGATGGAAGAACTACCCAAATTTTGGTTGACAAAGTCAAAACCAAAGAAACTTCAGTGCTCCATGTTCTAACTATCAAGAACCACCATCTCCATATCCATACCAAGAACGACCACCTCTCTATCCATATCAAGAACCATCATCTTTTTACTCTTATCAAGAACCATCACTTCCTTCTTATTCATATCAAGAGCCACCATCTCCCTATTAATCTCAAATACCATCAGATATTGAGCTTCTCATGAAAGAATTCTTACATGATATAAAGACGAGTGTCAAAAATGTAGAGAAACATGTGCAGTCGATTATCAAGTCCCAGGAAGAGGAACAAGCAAATTTCTTCCCAAGAGATATAATGCAGGATCCTATGGAAGAAAGTGAGGAAATCAATCAAAGGAGTTTATACTCCAGTGAATTAGAGGATTTTCCACCCTCACATATAGAAGAAAAGGAAGATGTAAAAATAAAGGAGGTTGATGCACCAACAAAGAAGGAAGATGCACAAACAAAGAAGGTTGCAAGGGATGAAAACAATTATGGAAATCTACACTCCAATGAAGCAGAGAGTGGCATGGAGGGTGAGTTTATTGAACCACCAATTCAAGAAGTTCTTGATGAAGGGTACACTCTAACCATCACACAACACCCACATGTTGAAATCAAAGATGTGAAGATAACCAAGGGAAGCACTAAAAAGAGAATTGTGACAATAAAACAGAAGAAAATATCTATGAAGAAGAAAAGGTCAGCAAAAAGCAATCCAACCTCTACCCCAACAAGCAAGGTGAATCAAGCTAATCACAATAAAAGAAAGCTTGTTAGGAGGAATTTATATCAAGGGGCACTAATTTTCACCTCTCTCCCCTTGGAGACATTTCTTTTAACCAACTGGAAGAAGAGGAAGAAACTTCAATAATCAAGTGTCAAGCTAGTGACGTTAAAGAAGCGCTTGTCGGGAAGCAACCCGATAATTTCGTATCCTTAGTTATTTTTTGTAGTAGTAGTTTTCTTACTTATTTAAGTTATATTGAGTTTTTACTATTTTACTGATCATGCAGCTATTTTATCATAGGAACCGAACACCTCAAGCTATAAAAAACAAAAAACAAAAAAAAAGAGCACACGACGCGCAAGCGTCGCTGACGCGTACGCGTCAGTCATGTGTGCGTGAAAAATAACTTTGAACAAAGAGTTGCATGGGAATGATGCGAAAATGATGCCTCTAGCACAAACAAACCCACGCGTACGCGTATCCCACGCGTACGCGTCACTCATGATTTTGGCACTCCACGCGTCCGCGTCATCGACGCGTACGCGTGACCTCGCAATCGGCGTAAAAGGTGTTTGGGCAGAGAGTTATGCTGGCTTGGGGCTGGAAGTGTGCTAAAAGCACAAAATTGCCCATGCGTATGCGTCCCTGATGTGTGCGCGTCATTTGACCAATCAGCCATCCACGCGTGCGCGTGCATGACACGAACGCGTCGTATGCCAATATTGGTTCCATAGCCACGCAAACAGAGAGTTACGCGTGCGCGCGGCTGGCTTCGAGCGAATTGCGCAAAACCCAGGGCACGCGGACGCGTGCCTGACGCTGACGCGTCATCAAGGAAGTTCCGCGACCCACGCGTACGCGTGCCGTACGCGCATGCGTCGCCTTCGCCGCCCAGTTTTAATTTTCTTTCTCCTTCTCCCAATCCTAATTCTCTCTTGTTCTTTTATCCTTTCCTTTTTCTTTCATATTAATACTTGTCTCTTTTTATTTTCAGTTCTTCTTTGCTTGAGGACAAGCAAACCTTTAAGTTTGGTGTTGACGCTTCACTTAAGGGTTTTCTGTTTATTCCTATGGCACCAAAAGGGAGGCGAATCATCTTCACAGAGGAGCACAACTAACCTAAAGAATAAAACGACTGTTAGGATAACTAAGGTGGTTAAACTCCTTTCACTCTTTATTCCTCCCCTCTTTTTCTATATTATGTTCCGGTTTTCTGCTGTTTCTACTTTGTTTGTTGCATGATCATTGATTAGTTAGAATCCTAGGTCTAGTTTAGTTTTCTCTTAATTGATTTAATTCTGAAAAGATGTCTCATGTATTACTCACTGAGCTTGAATTCAAATAAAAAATACAGAAGTGATGTATTGCATGAGAAATTGAGTTAATTTTAAGAGTAGTCTTATTTACTTAGATGTGGTAGTAATACTTTTTTTCTAAATGAATGTTTGAACAGTGCATATTTTTATAGTGAAGTTTATGAATGTTAAAATTATTGGCTCTTGAAAGAATGATGAAAAAGAGAAATGTTATTGATAATCTAAAAAATCATAAAATTGATTCTTGAAGCAAGAAAAAGCAGTGAAAAAACACAAGCTTGCAAAAAAAATGGCAAAAAAAAAAAGAAGAAAAAACAAGCAGAAAAAGCCAATAACTCTTTAAACTAAAAGGCAAAGGGTAAAAAGGATCCAAGGCTTTGAGCATTAATGGAGAGGAGGGCCCAAAGGAATAAAATCCTGGCCTAAGCGGCTAAATCAAGTTGTCCCTAACCATGTGCTTGTGGCGTGAAGGTGTCAAGTGAAAAGCTTGAGACTGAGCGGTTAAAGTCGTGGTCCAAAGCAAAACGAGTGTGCTTAAGAACTCTGGGCACCTCTAACTGGGGACTCTAGCAAAGCTGAGTCACAATCTGAAAAAGTTCACCCAGTTATGTGTTTGTGGCATATATGTATCCGGTGGTAATACTGGAAAACAAAATGCTTAGGGTCACGGCCAAGACTCATAAAGTAGTTTTGTTCAAGAATCAACATACTGAACTAGGAGAATCAATAACACTATCTGAAATCTGAGTTCCTATGGATGTCAATCATTCTGAACTTCAAAGGATAAAGTGAGATGCCAAAACTATTCAGGATTGCAATTGTAAACCCCACTATAAGAAGAGACATGAGCTTAATCGAACTCTCATTCTCATGCAAATTCACATCCTAAGCCTATATTAATTTTGGTTGCTTGAGGACAAGCAACAGTTCAAGTTTGATGTTGTGATGCGTGAGCATCTTTCCTATATTTTACTAGTGAATTTGCATCTAATTTGTTGAGTTTAATAAAGAATTAATTATCTTTTAGCCAATATGGATGCTACTTTGAGTCTTTTGTAATTTTGTTTATTTTAGGTAGCATTTGGTGGAATTTGATGGAGTTTCTGCAGCACAAGAATCAAATGAGATGGTAGCGAGGAGCGACGCGTACGCGTGATTTGAAGATTTACTCAGCGACGCGTACGCGTGACACGCGAAGAAAACCATCGACGCGTACGCGTGGCTGACGCGTACGCGTGACATGCGCCACGTGCAGGAAAAACGCAGAAAAACGCTGGAGCGATTTCTGGGCTATTTTAACTCAGTTTTCAACCCAAAAAACACAGATTAAAAGCTGCAGAATGGACAAAACATGTGGTCTCCACCCATCAACTGAAGACTTGTTAATTAATTCAAATTTAAATTCAAATCTTAAATTAGGAAAAGATATTATTTTTATTTTTAATTTTAAAAATTAGATTTTAAATTTATTAGGATTAGTTATAAAAGGAATGCCAACAGGGTGATTCGAAGACGGGAACATTATTCCTATTCCAATTTACAATCCTTATTTTTCACTCCGAACCATGAGCAACTAATCCTCAATTGTTAAGGTTAGGAGTTATGTCTATTGTATGGATTGATATTATTATTTTTCTATTTTAATTCATGTTTTTTATTTATATTTCAATAATTATTTTCGTTCTTTATTCTATGAATTTGGGTGGAACAGAAGTATGACCCATGTTCTAATTGAGTTCTTGTATAACTTGGAAAAGCTCTTTACTTGAACAATAGCTTGAAAACATATTATCCTGAATTTCTAATTGTTTGTATTTAACGGGATACGTGACATATAATCCCTTTATTTTTGGATAATTAGGATTCTTGTGGCATATGAACTAGAATTTGATCATCACCCTCTAATTGGAATTAATTGACCAAGGAATTGACAGTTGATGAATTTTAGAGGAGACTAGAAAGGTCTAAGGAATTAGGGTCTAGTCACAAATAGTTTGCCATGAATTAAATCTTACATGATTAAAATAGTTAGTAAGAAAAGTAAATCCGGAAAAATAGATAACTCTGAAGCCTTAACTGCCTTCTCAATATTTTATTCCCAACTTATTTATCTGCCTATCTTTAATATTCTAAATTTATTGTTAATGCTTTTGAACTTCCAAACACTATTTTCTGTTTGTCTAACTAAGCCTATCAAACACTATTGTTGCTTAATCCATCAATCATCGTGGGATCGACCCTTACTCACGTAAGGTATTACTTGGTACGATCCGGTGCACTTGCCGGTTAGTCTATGGTTATAAATACCGCACCAGCCACAGTCTGGATAGGTGTCTCCGGAACACACTCATCCTCATCCCCACCATCGAACGAGTTGCTGTCTGCACTGTCCGCCACGTAATCCTCATCCGACTCCTCCTTGCCCTCGTTTGCCTCATCCATTGGAATGGCGACATGAATGGGTGGTGGTGCGAGAGGTCGGTCGTCCTGTACATAGGTCGAGTGTTATGATGATTCCATTTCAAATGCTATTATTCCTCCAACAGCTTTTTCCCCACTACTCAAGATAAGAAGGCTTTAGGATCTGGGCGATAGTGCTCGGTCTTTAGACGCTCGTTGCTTTTCACTCATGGGCAGCTGTGAAAAAGAAAGAGGAGAAAGCTGCAATGAAGACCAATCCGCAAGCTACTTCATCAAGCCCGGAAAGAAGCTCGACAAAGCCCTCTATCTATTATGGAGAAAGTATATGTGCTTTAGTTAATTAGCCCATTCCAATCCTATTAAAAGTTAAGCTGACACAGCCCTGAATATCCGTAACGATTATAACAGCCGAGGGAATAGTTGAAACGGAACTCCCACCACCACTGTGTCCTATCTCTACGGAAAGCTCCATTACCTGCTCCACCATGATCCTCCCATGGATGTCGAACATCAGTCGCACATGCTCGTCCCCTTGAAGTCGGAATAGTTGAAACCGGAAGACTCCG
This sequence comes from Arachis ipaensis, assembly GCF_059453495.1. Classification (NCBI taxonomy): domain Eukaryota; kingdom Viridiplantae; phylum Streptophyta; class Magnoliopsida; order Fabales; family Fabaceae; genus Arachis; species Arachis ipaensis. The sequence continues at coordinate 140,895,224 of NC_142441.1, read as the reverse complement.
TTACCCATGGGTGCCAGCAACTTATACGTCACCCTTCTGATTTTTCTCATTTCTGTACCACCGAGCTTGCTCAATATCAAACTCTTCAAATCCGGCAACGTATTCACACGCTGAGTGCGAAACAATATCGGATCCTCACACTCAAATGTCACCTTGTTGTCGCCATTTCTCATATGACAATTGGGATAAACAAGCACAACTATGTATGGATTATTACTGGCCATTGATGCCCTGTATTCGTGAGAAATACTAGATAGAAAAAGTTTGTGAAGAATACCAAAGGTTACACATCCTTTTATAGCTGATGTGGTTGTCTACTATATATCTGTAAATGAGATGAACAATTCATGTATCTCGTTTACAGTGTAAACGAGATAGACAACACGAAATTTTTTAAATAAGACACTGATGTGTCTTATCTCGTTTACATTGTAAAGGAGATACATAAAATGTCATCTCGTTTATCGTGTAAACAAGATAAGACTAAAAAATTTAAATCAGTAAATACTTTTAAAATTATTTATTTTGATAATTATTACATTTATTTTATTTATTTAAATAAAAAATTCCTTTTTTTTGTAGTAAGTGACTTGCCACATAATCTTTTATGCAGACACACAAAATTGTATCACTTTAGTTTTAGGATTAATTTAATTTCCCAAACAAGAGGCCAGCACGAAAACAAAATTGTCTATGAGATGGTAATTGGCAAAGTAGTGAAGATAACTCGGTGACAAAAAAGACTATAGAGAATTTCACCACCAAAGCTGATGTGTGCAAATTGTTACATACATTTTTTATTTGGACATGAAATTGTTACTTACATAAAAATATTATTGGCATTTTTTTTTTGGGTCCTGTATTAACAAAGTCTTGGATAAAAATTTTGCTGTTCCACAAGAGGATCAAAAGATATATTAGTAAATTGATAAATAATAATTTTCAAACAAAATTTTCACAAATATAGATAAATAATATTTATTCATAATTTATTATCACATAATAAAACACATTTAAATTTAATTAAAATATATTATAATAATTACACACACAAATAGTTGCATATTAGCACCGCAAATATTCTCGTTATCAACTTATTTAAGAGATACTTTTAATATCTTCATTTCAGGAACAACAATGTATACCTTTTTAATATTATAATTATTTTGCCATGATCATATTTTCTTCTCATTTATATATATTGAGATTAATCACTGTTTCACCATTTTCTGCGCATCGCACGGACGGACTGCTAATACTCGATAAAAAAGACATTATTTAACCTTAATACTCAAACATGTTTTTTGTGCGGAATAGGATGGTATATGGTTCATTAATATTAAAAAAGTTGTTTTATCAAGTAATTAATATTACAAACTATAAATGTATAAGTACACATAGGTATCATCTCATTATTTTTTAAAGAGAACATGTAATGATTGACTTCAACAATGTTAGCAATTAAACAAGAAAATATCTGAGGCTGGCGTCACATTAAACAAGCTCGGAACAAGAGCAGATAAGCTCGGCCTCACCCATTCGAATAAAAAGACACGTGCATAATAAAGCTCGGTCCCGTATTAAGGACCGAAGCAGCATCACCCAACTGAAAATAAGAAAACGTGCTCAGCTGGTTTATAGCACCAAAACAGAACATCATAACCAACCTACAAACTAGGACTTATCCACTAACGGGTAAAAACCAACTCCTATAAAACCTAGCTAATATGCTCGGCTAGGTCTCAGGTTCTATCACTTTTAGTCTTTTACTTTTTACTCTAAACCCATTCACTCAAAATCATTACTGACTTGAGCGTCGGAGTATCTTGTGCAGGTATTCCTGCCACGGTGTTTGATTTTGGCCGACGTAAAGCTCTTCCCCTTCATCGGCGATTTGCTCGGAAGCGCTTAAGCTCGGCCTCCCTAGTGTTCGGACGAACCAATTGGCGCCCACCGTGGGGCCGAATACATCTAACCCCACTTTTTCCTTCGTTTAGTCTTCTACTCTATTTTGCAGGATTCTCGATCCTCGAACATGGCTGACAAGGAAAATTCACAACTCTCACAGGACGACCTCCTGGCTCAAATCGCCGAGCTTCAGGCGGAAGTACGAAGGATAGCCGAGCTGTCTACACAGAACAATGGAGAAACCTCCAAAAGCTCGGCTCAAGGCACTACAGACCCATTAAACATCATCCCGCCAAAGGAAAAGCTCACCCTCGACAACCCTTTCTCCGAGGAGATCACAAATTACCAGATGCCAAAAAATTTTATACTGCCCACCGCACTAGAGCCATACAAGGGTTTCGGCGACCCCCGAGCCCACGTGAAGAAGTTCCAATCAATGATGTTCTTCAATGGCCCTAACAATGAGCCCGTTCTCTGCCGAGCATTCCCCACATACCTAGATGGTGCTGCGTTACTTTGGTTTTCTAAACTTTCTGCAGGTTCGATTTCCTCCTTCGAAGACCTCGCCAGATCATTCAATGATTATTTCACTGCATCAAGAATCTACGTACATGGCTCGGACTATCTCGGCACCATCAAACAAGGTCAGCACGAGAGCCTGAAAGACTACATGACCAGATTCGCTGACGCCACTATGGAGATCCAAGACTTGGACCCGGCCGTTCACCTGCACGCTCTCAAGGCCGGCCTAAGGCCTGGCAAATTTCGGGAGACCATTGCCATAACAAAGCTGAAGACGCTAGAGGAATTCCGAGAAAGGGCGGCAGGTCAAATGGAGATCGAAGAACTCCGAGAAGCCCAAAAGTCGGACAAACAACCACATCGGAGAGATGAAGAAAGAACTCTCAGATCGCCAGGCAACAGGGACACTAAGAAACCTCCCAAGCCCGCATCAAAGTACAACACATACACCAGATTCAATACCAGAAGAGAAAACATCATCAGAGAGATCTTCAACGCCAAAATCATAAAGCCACCAGCCCGAGCAGGAAACTACCAGGATCAAAGGTTCGTGGACAAGACAAAGCATTGTGCCTTCCACCGGAAGTTCGGTCACACTACGGACGACTGCATCGTCGCGAAGGACCTCCTGGAAAGGTTAGCACGCCAAGGGCTCCTGGACAAATATATCGAAACCCGGAAGGGCAGAGTAGGAAACTCGGACAGGGTAGAGCATAAGCAAGCAATGCCCAGCGACAAAAAAGAGAGGACGACTCCTGATCCACCAAGAGGAGTCATTAACCACATATCAGGGGATTCGCAGGCGGAGGAGAAACAAGCTCGGCCAGGAAACGAAGCTATAGAGCGATGCTGGCAATCGAAGGAACTATACAACCAAAGAAGGACAAAGAACCAGATGTCACAATATCCTTCAACCAAGCAGACTTCAAATCGGCAAGCCCTAACCTCGACGATCCCGTGGTAATTTCAATCCAGGTCGGAGAATTGTTGGTAAGAAAAACATTGTTAGATCCAGGTAGTAGTGCTAATGTTTTATTTTACTCTACTTTTACAAAAATGAAATTATCAGAAAAATTGATACAACCCTCCTCCGGAGAGCTAATTGGGTTCTCCGGAGAGAGAGTCCCCATCATGGGACACATATGGCTAAAGACCACAATGGGAGAAATCCCTATGTCAAAGTCGATTGATATTCAATACCTAATAGTAAACTGTTACAGCCCTTACAATATTATACTTGGGAGACCCGCCCTGAATATATTCAGGGCAGTGGTTTCCACATTACATCTGTGTGTCAAGTTTCCAGTGCAGGAAAACAAGATAGCTACGGTGTATGCCGACCATCAAGAAGCTCGGCAATGCTATAACGCTGGTCTAAAATCAGTACAAACAAAACAGGAAGCTCGGCCCCAAGTTCAAGCAATCCACACGTCTGCCAACACAGCGACACTAGCCGATCTCGAACCCAAGGGAAGACCTCGGCGAAAGACCTCGGCCAATGGACAATCTTCAACAAGTAACACTGACATCAGATGACAAACAATGCACATATGTTGGAGAAGCATTAGAAGGGGCAGACCGAGCAAAACTCATTCACATACTGCGTCAGAATGCCGACCTTTTTGCATGGACACCAGATGACATGCCCGGAATCAACCCAGAAGTCATCTGCCACAAGCTAGCAATCGACAAAACAATCCGACCAGTTGCACAGAAGAAAAGGAACCTCGGAGAAGAGAAAAAACAAGCAGCACTCGAAGAAACCCAGAAGCTCATCAATGCAGGCTTCATCAGAGAAATTCGCTTCACCACATGGTTGTCCAACGTGGTAATGGTAAGGAAGAGCTCAGGTAAATGGCGCATGTGCGTCGACTTTACAAACTTAAATAAAGCTTGCCCTAAAGATGCATATCCACTGCCTTGCATTGATAAATTAGTTGATAACGCCTCTGGTTTCAAAGCTTTGAGTTTTATGGATGCATACTCTGGCTATAACCAGATTCTAATGCACCCAGAAGACCAAAGCAAAACAGCTTTTATAACAGAACATGGGAATTTTTGTTACAAGGTAATGCCCTTCGGTCTAAAGAATGCAGGTGCGACATATCAAAGGCTAATGGACAAGGTATTCCAACAACAGATAGGACGCAATATGGAGGTCTATGTAGATGACATGGTAGCAAAAACACCTATGCAGAGGTCACACTGCGACGACTTAGCAGAAATCTTCAGACAACTCCGAACATATAACATGAGATTCAATCCAGACAAATGTGCGTTCGGAGTACAAGGAGGGAAGTTCCTGGGATTCATGTTAACATCTCGAGGCATCGAGGCCAACCCAGAAAAGTGCAAGGCCATACTGAACATGACAAGCCCAAAAATGGTAAAGGAAGTCCAGCAACTTGCAGGACGAATAGCTGCCCTGTCACGTTTTCTACCTGCAGTGGCAAACCGATCTTATCACTTTTTCCAGACATTCTCTAAAGGCAGGAAGTTCAACTGGACAGACGAATGCGAAAATGCTTTTACCGAACTTAAACAACACTTGACATCACCACCAATCCTCCAAAGACCAGAGACAGGTAACCCACTGTACTTATACCTATCAGTATCTAACCATGCTATAAGCTCGGTTTTAGTAACAGAAACAGGAAGAAAGTAAAACCCAGTATACTTCATCAGTAGGGTGCTACAGCCAGCAGAAACAAGGTACCCGAAGATAGAACAACTGGCGCTAGCACTAATTACCACAGCAAGAAGACTGCGGCACTATTTTCAGAGCCACACAATCATAGTACGAACAGACCAACCGCTAAGGCAGATATTAACCAGACCCGAGCTCGCCGGCAGATTGATAAAATGGTCGGTCGAGCTCTCCGAGTTTGACATCCAGTACGAATCAAGGAAAACACTGAAGTCACAGGTGCTAGCCGACTTTATATCGGAGATGACTAATGACACACATAATACAGAGGCCAGTTGGAGCATACATGTGGATGGAGCGTCAAACAAAGAAGGCAGTGGGGCAGGGATACTACTAAAAGAAGGAGACAAAGTGGTGGCCGAACAGTCACTACAGTTCTGCTTCAACGCAAGCAACAATCAGGCAGAATATGAGGCCCTACTTGCTGGACTAAAGCTCACCCTACAACTACAGATACCTCGAATAACAGCCTACTGCGACTCTTCGTTAGTGGTACATCAAATAAAGGGCGAATTCCAGGTAAAAGATCCTTTGTTAGAGAAATATTGGCTCATAACAAAGGATCTAATTTCAAAATTTAAAGAATTCGATATTATTCATGTAAATCGAGAACAAAACACCAGGGCTGATGTGTTATCTAAGTTGGCCACGACTCGGCAAGCCGAAAACACATCGGCACTGTCCCAGCTAACACTTGACAAACTGAGTTTTGAGCAGGGTACAATTTTGAGTATAACACAGGTCCCAGATTGGCGAACACCTTTTCTCAATTACATAAACACAGGCACTATACCAAATGACGAACCGAACTTCCCGCTCTTCCGAAGAAGAGCAAGCTTCTATACAGTGCTCGGAAACACCCTATACAGGCGAGGACATTCACAACCACTACTCAAGTGCATCAGCAGAGAGGAATGCGAGGAGGTTATGGCTGAAACGCATGAAGGAGTCTGTGGAAACCACATCGGCGGCCGAGCATTAGCAGCAAAGATCTTGCGAACAGGATACTATTGGCCGACGATAAAATGAGACTGCATCACAAAAGTCAAAACATGTGATAATTGTCAAAAGCACGCCACCCTCTCAGAGACCCCGGCCGAGGAGCTCCATACCATAGAGGTAAGCTGGCCTTTCGATAGGTGGGGACTGGATATCCTCGGACCCTTTCCGAAAGCGCCAGGCCAGGTAAAGTTTCTTTTAGTGTCAATTGACTATTTCTCTAAGTAGATAGAAGCACAACCACTAGCGCACATAACAGCAGAGAAAGTGCGATCTTTTCTATGGAAAAATATCATATGCAGATTTGGTATCCCAAGAGAGATAATCTCGGATAACGGGAGACAATTTACAGATCATAAGCTCGCTACCTTTCTAACAAACTTTAACATCAAACATCATTTCAGCTCGGTAGAGCACCCGCAAACTAACGGACAGGTTGAACAGAATTATCTTGCAGGGGTTAAAGAAAAAGCTCGGCGATGCTAAAGGAGAATGGGCCGATCTCATCCCAGAAATCCTATGGAGCTATAATACCAGCATTCAGTCCGCCACGGGAGAAACTCCTTTCAAACTGGTATATGGCGCAGAAGCACTCATTCCAGTAGAAGTCAGCATCCCAACATTAAGGACCGACCTCTACGATCAATCCAATAATTTGCAAGCTCGGACAGCCGAATTGGACCTTGTAGAAGAAGACAGAGAAATTTCCGCCATAAAGCAACGAGCCAGAAAATGATACCTAGAGTGAAGACACAACAAAAGAGTAATTCACAGGTCTTTCAACAATGGAGACCTTATACTCAGACGAACAGAAGATGCTCGAAAACCACCAGCACATGGCAAATTAGCGGCAAATTGGGAAGGTCCTTTCCGAGTTCTTCACAATCTCGGAAAGGGGGCTTACAAACTAGAAACCCTCAAAGGAGACCAGCTACCGGGAACATGAAATATCTCCTCTCTAAAGAAATATCAGTCATAACATAGTATGCAAAATAGCGAATGATGGTACTCTTTTTTCCCTCCGAAGGTTTTTTCCCAAAACACATGGGTTTTACTCGGGAAGGGTTTTAACGAGGCCAGACGCAACAAGTCATTGTACCCACACAACTCAATGTGCAATCAAAACAGTTCTCATTCTGACAGTTAACATACACTTCAGCTAGTAAACACTCCAAATTATCCGAGCATAATCCTCGGAACCCTAACATCACGAGCCGAGCTTATTCCTCGGAAAACCTCGATCATAAGAACGAGTCAAAGTTTTTTCCAATGAACAAACTAGTCCGAGCTTCATACTCGGAATTCTAAATGCACATACCGAGCATAATACTCGGAAAAAATACAACAAACATCAAAATATTTAAACAAGTCCCAAGAGATCAACCAGCCATAACCCTTGTATTAGAGCTACTACTCTCTTTACCAACAATCAAGAAACAGTTGCAACTGTCACCAACACATAATCATGAATTCATCCAAAATATCAGTTTTTACAAAGTCATAACTAAGCCGAGCTATATGCTCGGAAAATAAAAGTATCGCAACCGAATTACATACTCGGTACCCAAAACGTTATCGCCAAATATTCGAAAACAAAGTTCAAGATAAAACAGCCACAAGTTTCAAGCATGCTACAAATATACAAAATAAACAAGATCAAATACTAAAAGCCTAGTTTGCCTTATCACCTATGCTAGATCCCTCACTCTCACCAGTACCTTCATCTTTGACAAGTTCACCATTAACAACCACTTTCATGACATCAAGTTTCGAAGGATCAGCTTCCGGATACACCACCTTGACCTGGGAGACAGCACTGTCAAACCCTTGGGCAAAGGCCTCATAAACTCCGCCTTCCAACTCTTTGACCCGGGCAGAGAGCTGATCGTTCTCAGATTCCACAACCTTCAATTTTTCAGACGAGGACTTTTGAAGTTTTTTCTCATCGGCCAACTCCAACTCCTTTTTCTCCATAGAAGCAGCAAGCTCAGCAATTTTCTGATCTTTTTCCTGAATGATCCCAGACAGCTCTTCTACACGGGAAACTTCAGTCTGCTCCCGATCCAGGGCAAGCTCCTGTGCTCGGCCAATGGCAACAATCCGAGCACCAATCACCTACGAAAATAAAATAACGAAATAAGAGACATCAACAAAAAGCCACAACCTCAAACAAAATAACCTATACCTGTAGAAACCGACTAACACCAGCTCGGCCAACTTCCTCAATCATTTTCATATCGTCCGGAAAGCAACACAGTTCGTCAGCCATAGTACTGAAAGGATACAACTTCGCCCACAGAGACCTAGCGTGCTCATTCTCGTCATAACCGTGAAGCCTTTTCTGTGACTCATATGCAGACTCAACCTTCTCCAAAATCATAGAAGACTCCCCCTTACCCTCCAAAACCTCGGCAAGGCTGCCCTGGGCTTGTCCCCTCTTCCTCTTATGTTTTGGCCCATGATGAATCAAGGCAGCTAAACCTTTTCCAGCATTCGAAGACACTTCCTTTTCACCTTTCTTGCGCTGGTTGAAGAAAGATTTCAGGCCCGCAGTTGTAATCGCAGGAGCCCTCTCAGCTGCAGAACAAAGACAAGCAAATAAAAACCAGAAAGAGCACCTTATAAAGGAAAGACAGAAGCATGACAAATTAAGTTACCTATGTGATCATAAACAGCCTGTCTATTAGTATCCCATTTCAACATCTCGGCAATCGATAACAACCCCTTCGGACCCAATGATTTAAATAAGAAGCTCATCATAATATCATCATCTGGATGCCTATCATCTACGTCTAATACCTGATAAGGTTCGGGACACCAAGACAAGGGAAATTTTTCGACCAAGTGCTCATTCAAATAGAAGGGAAACTCCTCGGGTACACTCCTCACCTTAACGAACATCGACTTAAAATCCTTAAACAAAGATTTATACAGACCAAAGATAGCCCGACGCGGATAACTGCTAAGATTTACCCACAACCCACGTCCCACCCCCTTAGCCTGAAACAACGAGAAGAAAAGCCTCAGAGAAGGAGGGTAATCTAATAACTCCATCAATACCTCGAAAGCCCGTACAAAACCCCAAGAATTCGGGTGCAGCTGGGTAGGGGCGCAGTTCAACCAGTATAAGACCCCACATTCAAATTCGGTAAAAGGCAGTTTGACCCCCAATTCAGTAAACAAACAGCTATACATATAAAAGAAAGACCAATCCCTCAACTGGTCACAGACTCGGTCCTCTTTACCACACGGCAATAACTCTATCCTAATGTTACTACCTTTTCTAACCCACAAATCCGACTCCAGTAACTTTACTGACTCCTCATCATCAAACTGAGATGCATATTCCCTCACCCTGGAATCAACCCACCCACACGGATCAACCACATCACAGTTCTCCATTGCAGACAAAGAAAGAAAAATAAAGCTCAAAAAGGTAGAAGAAAACGTGAATTCAGCACTGACCTTTGCTAGACATTCTCAGACAGGAAACCAAACCAAAACTCCTTTTTTCCAGAAAACAGCAGCAAATAGGAATTACAAAAAGCAAAGGTAATAAAGGAGTAAGCCCAGTAACCTAAACGGTTACACAAAACCCCCGCATTAAATCCTCGTCGTCAAAAAAGAGAGGCATTTAATGACCACGAAATCCAACGGACAAGGGTGCCTGAGGATGCGGGGCACGTTTCACGTCAATCATGTCAAATGGCGCGAAGAACGAAGCAAGTATTAAACACATAAAAAACCGTTTCGTAGTCCAAACAAAACCAAGCCGAGCTTGGGGGCTACAAGGACCATATGCGACAAACAAAATCGGCAACTGAGGATCCAGTACTCTTGGTCCGAAAGCTCGCCTTAGTCCTGTCCACACCAAGGCAAGCTTGGGGGCTATGATACGTTACCTGTATCCTCGGTCGCCCGGAATACTCGTCACGTAAATATCTGAGGCTGGCGTCACATTAAACAAGCTCGGAACAAGAGCAGATAAGCTCGGCCTCACCCATTCGAATAAAAAGACACGTGCATCATAAAGCTCGGTCCCGTATCAGCCGTCCGAAAATCTCGGCACGTGATCAGGACCGAAGCAGCATCACCCAACTGAAAATAAGAAAACGTGCTCAGCTGGTTTATAGCACCAAAACAGAACATCATAACCAACCTACAAACTAGGACTTATCCACTAACGGGTAAAAACCAACTCCTATAAAACCTAGCTAATATGCTCGGCTAGGTCTCAGGTTCTATCACTCTCAGTCTTTTACTTTTTACTCTAAACCCATTCACTTAAAATCATTACTGACTTGAGCGTCGGAGTATCTTGTGCAGATATTCCCGCCACGGTGTTTGATTTTGGCCGACGTAAAGCTCTTCCCCTTCATCGGCGATTTGCTCGGAAGCGCTTAAGCTCGGCCTCTCTAGTGTTCGGACGAACCAGGAGTCAATACTGCTCCACTTTGAACATGATTGACATTGGTGAAATCTTTTAAGTAATCACCAAAAATAGCTAAAACAATTGTCTCATTTGAAAAAAATTGTTTACCAATATTAGAAAAGAAAATATATTGATGGCGAAATAATCCTTCATGATTAACTTTGGTTTTTAACTAAAATAAACTCCAATTTTATAGTACTCGTGTATAAAAGCGTTGAATCATTGTTAATTAAATAATATGTATTAATAGCAAACATAATTAATCTTAATTTTATTATCACCTTACCTAAATTTTTGCTTGAAAAAAGTTTGTATTTAATCATTCGATATTTATCTGTCCCAAAAAGTTAACTAAATAAAAATGTTTTAGACCTATCTAAATATCAAATAGGCATTATGCTTAGAACAATTGATTTTCTATTATATTACACCTTTAATAATTATAATAAGATGTACAAATATTACATTTTACATGTTAAAATGGTTAAAATTAGAGTAAAAACTAAAATCATTATATATGCAAGCTTAACTAACTGACAACTTACTAAATTTATTTCTACTATTGTATTCTTATTTTGCAACGAAGCTTCAAAACTAAAGATGATGGATATTTTTGGTGTAGTATCAACTTACTAATATATCTTTTTGATATGGCATCTAACTTATCATTTTGCTAATATATCTTTATTTTCATTGTTTTCAGAATGCAGATTGAAATCTGCATTAAAATTTAAGACAAATTTACATACGCAATCAATTGGTAATGTTAATTGTTAAAGGAAACAAAATATGTTAGTAATAAAGCTAAATTTGTCACGCAATACTATGCCAGAAGGTAGTGGTGAGACAACAATTTCTATGGCTTAATGACGTAAAATATACTATTCTTAACAAGTTAGCAATCGTTTCTAAAAAAAATCTAATATTTTTTTAATAAAACCAAATACACAACAGTCTCCTATAAGGCCAGAAAATAAAGAAATATATGTAGCTCAACACATATATAGTATTAATTCAAATAAAATTTTTTTAAAAGTATACAATTTTTAATAACTCAAATATTTTTAATTGCCAACTCAATCCTCTCTTTTTTTTTTTATCTTATTTTAAAAGCATGAAACTTTTTCTTTTCTAATCAAATAAGTAATGGATATTGAGTAGCAGTAATCTAAATTCTAAGTAAAAAAAACAAAAAATAGAGAAAACTTATATCTAAATATACTAAAAAGAAATCATACAATCTTTTCTCCTAAATTATTTTTCAAAAAATGTATATCTTTGGGGCGACATTGCATTGCTCGTCTACCCCTCAAAAAGAAGGTTACAATGAAGCCTCATACACTTTCATAAATAGCTATATCAAAATACTCAAACCTAGAAACACTTAATTCACTCAATTTCAAAGCGCAAATGGTAATTGAAGGAAAACTTCACCATAAGATAATTTCCAGCTTATGCAAATTAATAAAAACAATAAAGTCAACTTTAATTCACATAATTTCAAGTATATGTGAATCATGAAATAGAAAATACATTAATAAGAGCCCTTTTATTGGAGAAGGATGAAAATAAAAGGATAAAAAAACAACCTCATGCAATTCCTATCATGCTTAATTTACTTCATTCCATTTCTTATCATACATTTTATCATTTGGTACAACCTCAAGAAGATCAAAGGTACTCCAAAATAGAATAATTGACCATTTGTACCCATGAGAGTTCAGAACGCTGACAAATGTACCCATAGTAGATGAAAACTGACTTTGTAACCATGAGAGATGGGCTCCGTGTGACAAAAATAGCCTGGATTGGGTTGGCACCTGCTTCGGGTTTGTAGCGTTCTACATGGCTCTCCGAACCTCCCAAAGCCCAATCCACGTGGATCTGAACGTTTGTATATGTAGGTAATGGTTGAAATGAAAACCCTAGCAAGTTCTCTTCCCCAATTTGAACCATAACCCCAAATCTGAAATATTGTTGCAATTCAAGTGCACCCAGAGTTATCTCAGAACCCCAGCGATGTCATCACGCAGATTTAACTCAGATGCAAATTTTGGAACTCGCAGCAGTTCTTCCAGTTCGAAGAAGATGAAGGAGAAGAAGCTCGACGGTAAATATTTCTGTAGGAGGGATGTTATGTTGATGGAGTCTGGAACGATTATGAACCCTAACAGATGGTTCATCAGATGTCCTCTATGGGCGGTAAAGGACATCTGCTGTTGTTGTTGAGGTGAGACAATGATTTCTGACTTTTAGTTGACAAATTTGGGGTTTTTTTTTTCTCTCAGACAAGAGATTGCAGATACTTTGTTTGGGTGGATGAACTCGAATAAGGATGGGAGGGCGTGGCAAGATGTTTAGCCAAGAGAAAGTTCGAGCATTGTTATGCAACGCCTGATGATGGATTGACGCTGAATGCAGGGGGGAAAATCTGCAAGCATCCTCAATGATGGCTAAGAAGATAGACAAATTTAGGGTTGAAATTAGGGGTAAAATTAGGGAAATTAGAGTGATGATTATTATTGTTGCACTGGGGGTAGCATTTTGTCTGTTTTGTGAGTTGTATTTGGTTATGAAATCATAAGACTTGTAAAATTGGAGGTCTTTGTTCTGTCATAGTTAAAATTTTTGAATGATATTGGCATAATATGGATTGTTTCTAATCTATACTGGTTTGCTTTTCATGTGATACATTGATGTAGATACACAATGTTTGAACTTGTTGCTGCAATCTGAAATGATTCTGATAACAAAATGGACATAATTCCGTATTTTCCCCTTAAGGATCAAATAGTAAGTTGGAAATTAGCAACCTGATAATTTTGTTTTTCAATATATGAGTAAGGACCAAATTGGGTGAAGAAAGTGTTGTAACAATAAGAATAGTGATATCAAAAAGAGGCAAAAGAAGGCAAGTATATAAATGCTTTAACAAGTAAATTGTTCATTATATATATATATATATATATATATGGATGCTGGAGGTTCCAAACATTCTGATATTAAACAAAAAAAGTCAAGTACTGGCCACTGAGTTTACACCCTCAAAAAAAGCCTTACTAATTCATATCTAAGCAATAGCATGAAAATGCATCAGAAAACACAAGAGTTATGTATCTCACAAGTGTAAACTAAAAACAACAAAAAGCCAGATTCTAAATTTTCAATATTAGTCTATGATATTTGGGTCGAGTTACTGCTCCCGCTTGATAAATCATTTTTTCCTCCGCTTGATCCACGTATCCTGCCTCGACCTCTACCTTGACCTCTCCTTCTATCAGATGTGCCTCGACCTGTAGCAGTTGGAGTCACAACTCCAGGTGTGGGCATGAACTGCATGAATTGGGTGCTTGTTCCTGCACTAGCACCTTGCAGTGGATGTGGTGTAGTTTGAGAGTTGTGTGTGGATGGAGTTGTTGCTGGCTGGTTGGCAGGTGGTGTACTTGGCTACTGTCATTGTCCGGTCGGAGGCGGGCGTTAACACTTCTCCTTTTAACCTGTTTTCTGGTTGTTGCATTTGTTGCTGGTGGCTGTGGCTGTGCAGTCGGTGGGGGAGGCATTGGGTGAGGCTGCTGCAAACCATAGAACAACGCAGTTATTATCACACAAGATTTACAAGGCAGCTTAGTTAAATGATTAAAACAATGTACTTACTTGTTGAGTGTTGGTTCTTGCGGTTTCATTTCCCTCTTCAGTGGCCTCCTGTTCAGCCTCTGCAGATTCTAATATCTCCTCATAGTATATTTCAGCCAGCATATCCTCATCGTCATCAGCTGTTGGTCCTTGTGGGGTAGAACTCCCTTCACCCGCAGCTTCCTTCCGCTTTTTACAACTTCTTTTATTATGACCAGCCTAATGATACAAGGATTAGTCGTAATTTGAACTAAAAATCACATTTATCAATAACTATAGAACAGGACAGAATTTCACCTATAATTGGTTTACCATACCTGGAGGCAGTACTTGCAGATAATAGTCCCAATCCTCTTTGTTGTTCTATGAGGGTCACTCTTCTCCTTAGGGCCATCATTTCTCTTGTCTCTCTTGAGTGTAGGTCACCTGATTGGTTTTCTATACCGAGGTGGCAGAATGGGGAGGGTATCAACATCGTGCTCCCAGTACTGCTGGCTTGGAACTGGACGCATAGAAGTTTGATAGGCTGCGTTGTATGCACCCATGGTGAGCCAGTTGTCGGCATATTCTTCTGGCCTTCTGTTCTAGTAAGCCAAAGCAGCACATGCATGTCTACATGGTAAACCTGTGATTTGCCATAGTCGACAGCTGCATGTACCTTTGCCAAGATCCACACTTACCTTCGTTGGCAGATAATGCACCTCATACACATTCCCTGCGTCATCTCTAGTAGGCAGAGGCCTCCATTTGTTGCTCTCTCGCTTTTCCCTCTCTAATCTGCTCTGTTGGGTTGGTGCTAGTCTTCCGTTGTACCTAACCAAAGCTTTTTTGTTCCTAGCCATAATCCTTATTACGTAGCACCTCACTTCCTCCAACATTGTAATTATCGGCTTACCCCTCATCTTCTTAACCTTGGCATTAAACACCTCGCAGTTGTTGTTGGTGTAGTTATCCAACTTAGGGTATTCACTGAAATGAGATCTGCTCCATTGTTTAGGACTAATCTTATGCAGGTACTCCCAAGCCCCAGCATTGATCCTTTTTAGTCTCTCCATGGCAGCATTGAAGTCTTGTGTTGTGGTTGCCTTGGCACAAGACCACATGCACATTTTCAGCTGTAAGTCAGTCCATTTCTTGCGAAAGTTTTGCCATATATGCATTGCACAAATCTGTGGTTGGCATTTGGGTAAATCTCTTGTATGGCTGGGATTAGCCCCTACAGTAATTCATTTAAGTAAACAGCGCTCAGATTTCAAATAAACCAGAAACAGATTTAAGTATTTAGCTAGACAATTTCCCAGCATTCCAATATCAGTCTCAAAACAAAACAGAATTGTTTATTTAGCTAAACCAGATTCCAAATTCCCAGTAACAGTCTCAGCACAAACCATAATTAACTAAATCTAAACCAGATTCCAATACTAAATCATAAGTCTCATTGACTATTTAGCTAATCCAACAATCCAAACATTTCAATATCAGTCTCATTCTGAAACAGAATTCGGTATTAAGCTACTAATGATTAAGCAATGAAATTTCAATTAACTTCTAAAACAGACCTAAACAAGACCCAAAACAAATAATCAGCCATACATTATTATACATATATTAAGAGAAAACATCAAAGTCACTAAACACATGAATCAGCCATACATGATTATAAGTAAATATGCACAAGTACCTTCTGCATATCTGACATGAAGTTAAACCCATTAGCTTGAAAATCTCCCACATCCTCCTGGAGTATCTCCAAAAACCACTTATAACTTTCTTTGTTCTCTGATTCAACAACTGCGTAGGCAATAGGATAGATATGATTATTTGCGTCCTGTCCTATTGCAGTCAGTAACGGCCCCCCATAGTATCCTCTTATGAAGGTCCCATCCAACCCTATAAAAGGTCGACATCCTCCCACAAACCCCTTCTTGCACGCATCAAAGCAAACATAGATCCTCAGAAAAACTGGATTTGAATCAGGCATGGGATTCGTTTGGATCCTTACTGTCGAACCTGGATTAGTCTTCAGTATCTGGTTACCATAATCACGAAGTCATGCATATTGTGCAATCTCAGAACCTTCAATCCGCTCTTTTGCTTTCTTCATAGATCTATAAATTTTTCTTTCATTGATTAGTACATCATACTCGGATCTGAAGTATTGGTCAGCCTCCCTAACTATCAAGTTTGGCTGCACTCGTATTCTCTCCTCCAACTCATCTATGACCCACTTTCCATCTGCTGACTTACAGCAATTGTCCCTACTACAGGTATGTTCATTTACGAATGTCTTTACCTGAAAACTTGCTGGAAATGTTCTCTTGGCACAGTATATTTGCCAAGGACAGTCCTCATCATAGCATATAGCCTTCGATCTTGTAGAATCACAATGAGCAAAGAATATGCTCCTTCCAATATTGATATTAAACTTTCTGATAGCCTTCCTGAAGTGGCTTAGAGTTTCAAACTCCATCCCAACCTCCAACTGAACCTGGTTAACTGGGGCATCAGCATTGCTCTGAGGAAAACCTGGCGTCTGTTCAGTATTCTCGTCACTTGCTATGCTATGCAATTCCTCTGATTCATAGCAATGATGACCAGGATTTTCATAAGAGAAATCATCATCATCAACAGGGACGTAGAAGGTTGGAGGCTTGTCTGGATCGGGGTTTGGGATGAAAGACTGGCCTGTAGGGGGGCCCTCTTAGTTGATCTCCTCTTGTTCACCTTTGGCCTTCCCTGAACCTCCTCTGAAGGATTGCTCTGATCATTCTGGGGAGTCCTATTGGTCTCAGAGGGTGGAACTGTCTGAGGGATTGATTGTGAGAGTGGATTCCCATATGAATGTGGGGTGTATTGGGTTAGTTGTTCTGGTTCAAGAGGTGCAGAGACATTGGGTTCAGAAGAAGGGACTGAGTCTGAACAAGCAGTGTGTGTTGGTTGCTGATCTTGTTCAATAGGTGGCTGGAAAGGTTGGGACTGAGTTGATGGTGGTTTATCTGGTATGCCAGGTGTTAGGGGAGGCTGAGAAACCTGTCCTGCCTCAACAGATCCTGAAAGTTGTGGGTCTGCTGTCTCCTGGGCCATAGTGATATTGTCCTCTTTTTGGGCCTCCAAACTAGCCTGTGTATGTGCTTTATAGGTCTCTTCCCTGCTCTGGGCCTCACTCCTTTTTCGGTCCTCCATCCCAACTTGCAGATTACTTACAATTTCAGCATCATCCTCATCTTCCACTACTATCAACCTTCTTTTTGGACTCTTTTTTGGAGTTGGAACCCTTTTAGCACAACGCTTTACTCTCATCTTTGATGGAGTCATGTTGTTCTCCTCAACTAATACGGGCTCATCCACCGGATGCTCTGTATATACATTTATTCTGTTACTGTTCTTCACAGCTGCCTCATACATTCTAACTATATCCATGTCAACCTTGAGGTCCCTCAACCCATCATCAAGCTCTTTCCCAGGTTCCAGCCAGAAAAAATTAGTAACAGATGCATATCCTATGTCCTTCACCAAATCAGCTACGAAAAAACCATTCAAGGTATCAACATTAACCCTCTCTATCTCTGTGACTTTACCACCAACGTAACTAAGCTTCCCACACGGCCCTCTCTCAAACCATCCTCTAAGATTAATACACAGTGTTATATGGATGGTGGCCATTTCTGAAAGTGAAATAAACCAACACATTCTAAGAAAACAGTGCATGTTACTACACCTAACACAGACCATAAATCAACTACTTAAGCACCTAACACAAACCCTAAATTAACTAATCAACTAATTTAGCAATTCTCAACTTCGATTTCATATGGTAATGTAATCTGTCCAACTAGTCTCAGTGACATTTGAAATTAATTAACACTGGCAACGATATACCTCAGCTCTCTGCCAACCAAAGGGGGTGACCTCTACACCGTCGGCGACGAAATCCCAGGATTCGAGCTCTGATGCCTATTCCTTGCAAGTTCTTCTTCCACGTTCTTGTCTTGATGGCTCTGTGCTACTCCGAATGCCTTTTCCAACTTCGGAATGACAACGTTGAAAGCCGTAGCTTCAGGGTGATGGCTTAGGAATGTTCCAGACGTCTTCTCCGGCTTGGAAACAAAACGACGATCTCTGCTAGGGCATCAGCAAAATCCTGTGAATTTCTCTTCAATGTTAAATTGTTTAATGTTAAATTTCACGTGGATTGGGCTTTGGGAGGTTCGGGGAGCCATGTAGGACACTACAAATCCGAAGCAGGTGCCAACCCAAGCCAGGCTATTTTTGTCACGCAGAGCCCATCTCTCATGGTTACAAAGTCAGTTTTCATCTACTATGGGTATATTTGTCAGCGTTCTGAACTCTCATGGGTCCAAATGGTCAATTATTCCTCCAAAATATAAGTGAACATTTTGCAGTAAATAACGCTGTGTTTGTTTTTGAGAACATGACAAGACAAGATACTGAGAACAAGACATAAAGGATAAAGGCACAAGATTTTGTGTTCTTGTATCCTGTTTGGTGATAAACTATAACAAATTATGAAAATCTAATTTATTCTCATTTTTTTTTCATTAAAAAAATTTGAGACGAAAAATATAATAATAAAAAATATAATTATAAAAAATTAATAAGAATAATGAAAAAAATGAAAAATAAGTTGTGTCCCTTGTTGATGTCTTTGTATCCTTCATGTCAGGATGGACATAAAATACATTAATTCAGTGTCCCTAGATACATTGTCCCTGTCCATGTCTCCCCTGTCAAATACGATTTTGTGTCTCAGTGTTCCTGTCTTTGTAAACAAACGCAGCCTAAAGGACACATACCCAGATATTAACATCTATGATGACAGGATGCTGATATTAAAAGGCTCTCACTTGTGCCACAAAGCCTCCTGCCTGTATACTAGATGAACATACGGAGCCCACTCGATGCTAGCGGCGGCACACCTGGCAAGCGCATGGCGGCATGGGTAGTGGAGAGCCTGAATGAGTCCACAGTAACACGAACCCGCTGATAGCCGAACTGGGAGGGAACCTTGCGACTAACCCTTGAACGGCTCTAACTCTTCCATGACAAACACAAAAGCCTACCGATCACAATGAGCAACACGCTTCTTCGGGATGCCTTCTCTATTTTTCTCAATGGCTGCCATCAGCCTCTGGGAGAACCTGTTTTTAGCAGCCAGTTGTGACTGCGCCTCCCTGCCCTTTATGTCGAACAACTTCTGCAACCGTTCGTACGTAATGCGCATGATGGCAAAAGTCGGCAAGTACCGTGTACCTTTGAGAATTGCATTGATGCACTCCGACAGATTTGTTATCATATGACCAAACTGCCAACCATTGTCGCAGTGTTGTAGCCATATCTATGGGTTGAAATGGCTAGCCCAGTCTGCTATCCCAGGCATAAGGTATCGCTTGCCCTCGGCTAACTTAAAATGAGCCATGAAGTTCGCGGCCATGTGTCTAATACAGCAAGCGTTGATCGCTCTAGGAGGATGTCAACCACTATCATTGGCATTAAGTGCAGCCTTGATGGCCTGCGATCTATCGAAGATAACCAACATGCCTTCTTTTGGGGTAACATGGCGTCTCAGATTAGTAAGGAAGAATGACCATGACTCTGTACTTTTGGACTCTATAATGGCAAAAGCAATAGGCAGGATCTTGCTGTTGCCGTCTTGTGCCACTGCAATAAGCAACACCCCACCGTATCTGCCATACAGATGTGTGCCATCGACAGAAACAAACGGCTTGCAATGCTTGAAAGCCTCAATACATGATGGAAAAGTCCAAAACTCTTTGTCGAACATGCTACAATCGCGTAGCAGAAGGTGCCTGTCGTAGTATGATACGGTCCGTAGCTCACAAATAGTTCACGGAAAACAACTCTGCAGCGCTTGAAGCAGTTGCCTTTTGCTTTGTAAGAACCGCACTTAATCGAACCGGTTAATTAAGTGGTTAAATTGCCCAAATTTGATTCTGAAAAGTTGTAGTGAGAATTTGAGGTTTTAAACATCATTTTTGGACTCAGTGGGTCTTTTCGAGTCAGAAAATATGTTTTCTACAAAGAATAGTGAAAAACCGCGAACCGGCAGTTGAACGGGTTGAACCGATTCAAGTCTGCCCGGTGCTACGCAGGAAAAAGTTGAAACAGTCAAAAACTTTAGAAAAACATTAGAAATGGAAAACCGAGCGTTAAATTTTAAAGGTTGGTCCCGAAGTTTGGCCAAACAGGCTAAAAATGCTAACGGGTTGAACCGGGCCCAAGTCCAACACATATAAAGGTTCATTTAATGAACCCTAACTTCATAAACACAGACACAATCAGAAATTGAAAGAGGGAGAGGAGAAGAGATTGAATACTATTCACCTCAATCTTCCCAAGTTCATATCTTGAGTTACGGTGCTTCGATTTGCGTGCCGTCAGTGGCTAGGCGTTCCTTGCAAAGAGCTCTACAAAACCCATGTAAGAAACTGGTAAGAAAAATTCGAAATCTTCTCAGTTTCTCTCTTGAAAATTTTGGGTACCTAGTTCTTAGCTTTGGGTTTTGACATCCAAATCTGTTGGGAAAGGTAAGAGGCTTTGATCTCTTGTGAACTTTTGATTTATGTTTAGGGATGACAATACCACCCGAATCCGCGGGTACCCACACCGCCCCTACCCGCTCAGGGCGGGTTCTTGGGAGGGGCGGGGCGGGGTCGGGTTTAGGTAATACCCGCCCCTACCCGCCCCGCTATATATATAATATATATAATTTTAATATATAATATGTATAATATATGTAAAATAATTAGTGAATAATTAATAATATTGTATCATATTTAAATTTTTACTTTAATTTATGTTATGTATGTGATGATAGTTATATAAATTTTGAAATTTAATTTTATTTATTGGATTTTAATAATTATAGAGGCGGGTAGGGGCGGAGCGGGTACCCGCAGGGACGGGTTAGGGTTCAACGTTTTACTACCCGCGGGTAGAAGAGGGGCGGGTTCTATGCGGGTTGTTGTACAGCGGGGCGGGGTCGGGTAAAGCAAAAACCCGTCCCGTTGCTACCCCTCTTTATGTTGAGCCCTAGGTTGATTTTGTGGTGATTTATATGTATATAGCTTGATTATTAAGAGTTTGGAGCTTGCTGGTGCTTGTTGGAGCTACAATAGTGGTTGGATTTTGGTTGAAAGCTCATTTGGTTCATAAAAAGAATCGGCCAAGGTATGGTTTCGATTTCCTCTATGTAGTATATAATATTCATGGACACTTAGGCTAGTGACCCATAGGATAGGATTGGATTTGAATGGTTGATGAGTTGTTGGATGTTATTGTATGATGATGCTTGATGAAATGATGATTTCTGGAGTTTGATATTGATGATTAATAGTGATATGATGAGGATGATTGATTTGTGAAGTTGAGGAGTGAATTATGTTGATAAATGTGATATTGGTGTTGATTGATTGGTAATGTAGTTGGAAAATTGTTAATGAAGTTTGATATATGAGATATATTGATATTGGTGTTGTGGATGAGGAAAAGTGTGGTAATTTTGGTAAAGTATGACATAGAGGGTTGATTTTGATGAAAAGTGGAGTTTGGAATGGTTTGGTTTGGTTTTGGTTGTGTTTTGCAAAACAATTGTGGAAATTGGGATTTTGGGTAAAAGTTGTTTTTTTTATGAACTTTGTCGGATCATAACTTTTATCTCGGTTTTCAAAATTGGTTGAAACTAGTTTAGAATTAAAGATCATTGAAAATCCTTTAAAACAATATAATATTTGTGAAATTTGAAATTTCGTAGAGGGAATTATGATCATTCGAAGTTGGTGTTGAAAATTTGAAATTTTGCAAAGTTACAGAATTCTGAGTTTTCTGGTATGTGCGCACGCACACTCTGCGAAAATTATGACCTGTGCACACGCACAAACCTGTGCATCTGCACACGCAGAGGCAGGCAGTCTGCTTGCAGTGCTGGCACAGCTTGTGTGCGCGCACACCAGTGGGAAATTGCAACCTGTGCGTATGCACAAACCTGTGCGGACGCACACGTTGGGAAGGCTAGTCTGTTGGGGGCGCTGGCACAGGTCGTGTGAGTAAACAGACCATTCTGAGTTTTGACACCCGTGCGTACGCACACCCCTGTGTGTACTGGTGCACAAAATTGTGATCTCTGGTAATGGCTCCAAAAACTTGGTGCTCTAATCTCAATTCATAATTTGTCACAACTTCGATACAACTAACCAGCAAGTGCACTGGGTCGTCCAAGTAATAAACCTTACGTGAGTAAGGGTCGATCCCACGGAGATTGTTGGTATGAAGCAAGCTATGGTCACCTTGTAAATCTTAGTCAGGCAGATAATAATTGATTATGGAGTTTTCGAAAATAGTACTAATTAAACAGAAAATAAGGATAGAAACACTTATGTAATTCATTGGTGAGAATTTCAGATAAGCATATAGAGATGCTTTCATTCCTCTGAATCTCTACTTTCCTGCTGCCTTCATCCAATCAATCCTACTCCTTTCCATGGCTGGCTTTATGCAAGGGCATCACCGTTGTCAATGGTTACATCCCCTCCTCTAGTGAAAATGGTCCAAATGCTCTGTCACAGCACGGCTAATCATCTGAGGTTCCCGATCATGCTGGAATAGGATTCACCCTCCTTTTGCGTCTGTCACTACACCCAGCAATCGCGAGTTTGAAGCTTGTCACAGTCATTCAATCATTGAATTCTACTCGGAATACCACAGACAATGTTTAGACTTTCCGGATTCTCTTGAATGCCGCCATCAATCTAGCTTACACCACGAAGATTCTGATTAAGAGATCTAAGAGATACTCATTCAATCTAAGGTAGAACGGAAGTGGTTGTCAGGCACGCGTTCATAAGGAATGATGATGATTGTCACGTTTATCACATTTAGGTTGAAGTGCGAATGAATATCTTAGAAGCGGAACAAGTTGAATTGAATAGAAAAACAGTAGTACTTTGCATTAATCTTTGAGGAACAGCAGAGCTCCACACCTTAATCTATGGAGTGTAGAAACTCTACCGTTGAAAATACATAAGTGAAAGGTCCAGGCATGGCCGAATGGCCAGCCCCCATGATCTAAGAACCAGACATCCAAAGATGTCTAATACAATAGTAAAAGATCCTATTTATAATAAACTAGCTACTAGGGTTTACAGAAGTAAGTAATTGATGCATAAATCCACTTTCGGGGCCCACTTGGTGTGTGCTTGGGCTGAGCTTGAAGTCTACACGTGAAGAGGTCATTCTTGGAGTTGAACGCCAGCTTTTGTGCCAGTTTGGGCGTTGAACTCCACTTTGCAACTTGTTTCTGGCGCTGGATGCCAGAATTAGGCAGAGAGCTGGCGTTGAATGCCAGTTTGCATCATCTAAACTTGGACAAAGTATGGACTATTATATATTTCTGGAAAGCCCTGGATGTCTACTTTCCAACGCAATTGGAAGGGCGCCATTTTGAGTTCTGTAGCTCCATAAAATCCATTTTGAGTGCAGGGAGGTCAGAATCCAACAGCATCAGTAATCCTTCTTTAACCTCTGGATCTGATTTTTGCTCAAGTCCCTCAATTTCAGCCAGAAAATACCTGAAATCATAGAAAAATACACAAACTCATAGTAAAGTCCAGAAATGTGAATTTAACATAAAAACTAATGAAAACATCCCTAAAAATAACCAGATTCTACTAAAAACATACTAAAAACAATGCCAAAAAGCGTATAAATTATCCGCTCATCACAACACCAAACTTAAATTGTTGCTTGTCCCCAAGCAACTGAAAATCAAATAGGATAAAAAGAAGAGAATATACTATAAATTCCAAACTATCAATGAAACATAGCTCCAATCAGATGAGCGGGACTTGTAGCTTTTTGCCTCTTGAATAGTTTTGGCATCTCACTTTATCCATTGAAGTTCAGAATGATTGGCTTCTATAGGAACTCAGAGTTTAGATAGTGTTATTGATTCTCCTAGTTCAGTATGATGATTCTTGAACACAGCTATTTTATGAGTCTTGGCCGTGGCCCTAAGCACTTTGTTTTCCAGTATTACCACCGGATACATAAATGCCACAGACACATAATTGGGTGAACCTTTTTAGATTGTGACTCAGCTTTGCTAAAGTCCCCAATTAGAGGTGTCCAGGGTTCTTAAGCACACTCTTTTTTTGCTTTGGACCTTGACTTTAACCTCAGTCTCAAGTTTTCACTTGACACCTTCACGCCACAAGCACATGGTTAGGGACAGCTTGGTTTAGCCGCTTAGACCAGGATTTTATTCCTTTAGGCCCTCCTATCCACTGATGCTCAAAGCCTTGGGATCCTTTTTATTTGCCCTTGCCTTTTGGTTTTAAGGGTTATTGGCTTTTTGCTCTTGCCTCTTGGTTTTAAGAGCTTTTGGCTTTTTTGCTTGCTTTTTCTTTTTTTCTTTCTATTTTTTTTCGCCTATTTTTTTTTCTGCAAGCTTTGTTCTTTGTTGCTTTTTCTTGCTTCAAGAATCATTTTTATGATTTTTCAGATTATCAAATAACATGTCTCCTTGTCATCATTCTTTCAAGAGCCAACATATTTAACATTCATAAACAACAACTTCAAAAGACATATGCACTGTTTAAGCATACATTCAGAAAACAAGAAGCATTGTCACCACATCAATATAATTAAACTAAGTTCAAGGATAAATTCGAAACTCATGTACTTCTTGTTCTTTTGAATTAAAACATTTTTCATTTAAGAGAGGTGATGGATTCATAGGACATTCATAACTTTAAGACATAGTTACTAACTACTAATGATCATGTAATGAAGACACAAACATAGATAAGCACTTAACATAGAGAAAATGAAAAACAGAGAAAGTAAGAACAAGGAAGGAGTCCACCTTAGTGATGGTGGCGTTTCCTTCTTGAGGAACCAATGATGTCCTTGAGCTCTTCTATGTCTCTTCCTTGTCTTTGTTGCTCCTCCCTCATTGCTTTTTGATCTTTTCTTATTTCATGAAGGATGATGGAGTGCTCTTGATGTTCCACCCTTAATTGTCCCATGTTGGAACTTAATTCTCCTAGGGAGGTGTTGATTTACTCCCAATAGTTTTGTGGAGGAAAATGCATCCCTTGAGGTATCTCAGGGGGTTCTTGATGATGAGCTTCTTCATGTGCCTGTTGAGATCCATGAATGTGCTCTCTTGTTTGCTCTATCCTTTTCTTAGTGATGGGCTTGTGAGATAAATCTTTCCATCTCCCATGGCTCAGAGGTGGAAGCAATTGTCTTTCCTTTCCTCTTCTTGAG
Organism: Arachis ipaensis; assembly: GCF_059453495.1. Lineage (NCBI taxonomy): Eukaryota > Viridiplantae > Streptophyta > Magnoliopsida > Fabales > Fabaceae > Arachis > Arachis ipaensis. The sequence continues at coordinate 140,869,716 of NC_142441.1, read as the reverse complement.
GTTTCTCTGGCCTTAGGTGCCATTAATGGTAATGGAAAAACAAAAAGCTTATGCTTTTACCACACCAAACTTAGAATATTGCTCGCCCTCGAGCAAGAGAAGAAAGAATAGATGAAGAAGAAGAAGATATGGAGGAGAGGGAGAAGGGTTGTGTTTCGGCCAAGAAGGGGAAGAGAGGGTTATGTTGTGTGAAAATGAGGAAGAATATAGGGCTTTATATAGGGAAGGGAGGGTGGGTTAGGTTCGGCCATTTAGGGTTGGATTGGGTGGGTAAAGAGATGTTGAATTTTGAAGGTAGGTGGGTGTATGGATGTGAGTGGTGAAGTAGTGATAGGGAAGAGTGTTTATGGGATGGTGTGAAAGAGGGGTGAGAAGAGGTGAGTGGAGGTAGGTGGGGATCCTGTGGGGTCCACAGATCCTGAGATGATCCTGTGGGGTCCACAGGTCCTGAGGTGTTCAAGGATTTACAATCTTGCACCAAATTAGGCATGTAAAATGCCCTTGCACACAACTCTGGGCGTTCAGTGCCAGGTTGGTGCCCATTTTGGGCGTTCAACGCCCATTTGTTGCCCATTTCTGGCGTTGAACGCCAGAACCATGCTTGTTCTGGGCGTTCAGCGCCAGCTCTTCTCCAGGGTGCAATTCTGGCGTTCAGCGCCCAGATGCTGCCCATTTTGGGCGTTCAGCGCCCAGATACTGCCCATTTTCGGCATTCAGCGCCAGAACCATGCTCTGTTCTGGCGTTGAACGCCAGACAGGTGCTTCCTCTAGGGTGTGATTTTTCTTCTGCTGTTTTTGATTCTGTTTCTAAATTTTTCGTTTATTTTGTGACTCCACATGATCATGAACCTAAGAAAACATGAAAAACAAAAACAAAAATAAAATTAGATAAATAAACATTGGGTTGCCTCCCAACAAGCGCTTCTTTAATGTCAATAGCTTGACAGTGGGCTCTCATGGAGCCTCACAGATGTGCGGAGCTTTGTTGAGACCTCCCAACACCAAACTTAGAGTTTGGATATGGGGGTTTGACACCAAACTTAGAGTTTGACTGTGGGGGCTTTGGTTGACTCTGCTTTGAGAGAAGCTTTTCATGCTTCCTCTCCATGGTTGCAGAGGAATGACCTTGAGTTTTAAACACAAGGGGGTTCTCATTCCATTGAAGGACTAGTTCACCTCTGTCAACATCAATCACAGCTCTTGCTGTGGCTAGGAAGGGTCTTCCAAGGATGATGGATTCATCATCATTCTTCCCAGTATCTAGGACTATGAAATCAGCAAGGATGTAAAGGCCTTCAACCTTTACTAACATGTCCTCTACTTGTCCATAAGCCTGTTTTCTTGAATTATCTGCCATCTCTAATGAGATTTTAGCAGCTTGCACCCCATAGATTTCCAGTTTCTCTATTACAGGGAGGGGCATGAGGTTTATCCCTGAGCCAAGGTCACACAGAGCCTTTTCAAAGATCATGGTGCCTATGGTACAGGGTATTGTGAACTTTCCAGGATCCTGTTTCTTCTGAGGCAATGTCAGTTGATCCAGATCACTTAGTTCATTGATGAACAAGGGAGGTTCATCTTCCCAAGTCTCAATGCCAAATAATTTGGCATTCAGCTTCATGATTGCACCAAGGTACTTGGTAACTTGCTCTTCAGTAACATCCTCATTCTCTTCAGAAGAAGAATACTCATCAGAGCTCATGAAGGGCATAAGGAGGTTTAATGGAATCTCTATGGTCTCTAGATGAGTCTCAGATTCCTTTGGTTCCTCAGAGGGAAGCTCCTTATTGATCACTGGACGTCCCAGGAGGTCTTCCTCACTGGGATTCACGTCCTCTCCTTCCCTTACAGGTTTGGCCATGGTGATCAATTCAATGGCCTTGCACTCTCCTTTTGGATTTTCTTCTGTATTGCTTGGGAGAGTACTAGGAGGGATTTCAGTGATCCTTTCACTCAGCTGGCCCACTTGTGCCTCCAAATTTCTAATGGAGGACCTTGTTTCATTCATGAAACTCACAGTGGCCTTAGATAGATCAGAGACTAAGTTTGCTAAGCTAGATGAATTCTGCTCAGAATTCTCTGTCTGTTGCTGAGTGAATGATGGAAAAGGTTTACTATTGTTAAACCTATTTCTTCCACCATTATTAAAGCCTTGTTGAGGCTTTTGATCCTTCCATGAGAAATTTGGATGATTTCTCCATGATGAGTTATAGGTGTTTCCATAAGGTTCACCTAAGTAATTCACCTCTGCTATTGCAGGGTTCTCAGGATCATAAGCGTCTTCTTCAGAAGATGCCTCTTGAGTACTGTTGGATGCAGCTTGCATTCCATTCAAACTCTGAGAAATCATATTGACTTGCTGAGTCAATATTTTGTTCTGAGCCAATATGGCATTCAGAGTATCAATTTCAAGAACTCCCTTCTTCATAGGCGTCCCATTATTCACAGGATTCCTCTCAGAAGTGTACATGAACTGGTTATTAGCAACCATGTCAATGAGTTCTTGAGCTTCTGCAGGCATTTTCTTTAGGTGAATGTATCCACCTGCAGAAGTATCCAATGACATCTTTGATAGCTCAGATAAACCATCATAGAATATATCCAGGATGGTCCATTCTGAAAGCATGTCAGAATGACACTTTTTGGTCAGCTGCTTGTATCTTTCCCAAGCTTCATAGAGGGATTCACCTTCTTTCTGTCTGAAGGTTTGAACATCAGCTTTAAGCTTGCTCAGCTTTTGAGGAGGAAAGAACTTGGCTAAGAAAGCCGTGACCAGCTTATCCCAAGAGTTCAGGCTGTCTTTGGGTTGAGAGTCCAACCATATTCTAGCTCTGTCTCTTACAGCAAAAGGGAAAAGCATGAGCCTGTAGACTTCAGGATCTACTCCATTAGTCTTAACAGTATCACAGATCTACAAGAATTCAGTTAAGAACTGAAAAGGATCTTCCGATGGAAGTCCATGAAACTTGCAGTTCTGCTGCATCAGAGAAACTAGTTGAGGTTTCAGCTCAAAGTTGTTTGCTCCAATGGTAGGAATGGAGATGCTCCTTCCATGTAAATTGGAATTTGGTGCAGTAAAGTCACCAAGCATTCTCCTTGCATTTTTGTTGTTGGGTTCGGCTGCCATCTCCTTTACTTGTTCGAAATTTTCAATAAGGTTGTCTCTGGATTGTTGTAATTTAGCTTCTCTTAGTTTCCTCTTCAGAGTCCTTTCAGGTTCTGGATCAGCTTCAACAAGAATGCCTTTTTCTTTGTCCCTGCTCATAAGAAAGAGAAGAGAAAAAAAGAAAAGAAGAGGAATCCTCTATGTCACAGTAAAGAGGTTCCTTATTGTTAGTAGAAGAAGAAAAGAAGAGAAAAAATTCGAACACAGATAGAAGAAGGGGTTCGAATTTGGTGAGTGATGTGAGGAAGAGATGTTAGTAGATGAATAAATAAATAGAATAAGATGAGGGGGGAAGAGAAATTTCGAAAATTATTTTTTTTTTAAAGAGTTAGTGATTTTCGAAAATAGTTTTTGAAAAAGGTTAGTGGTTTTCGAAAATTAAAATCAAAAAGTAAAATAATTAGTTAATTAAAAAGAAATTTTTGAAAAAGAGAGAAGATATTTTCGAAAATTAGAGAGAGAGAGAGTTAGTTAGGTAGTTTTGAAAAAGGTAAGAAACAAACAAAAAGTTAGTTAGTTAGTTGAAACCAATTTGAAAATCAATTTTGAAAAGATAAGAAGTTAGGAAGTTAGAAAAGATATTTTAAAATCAATTTTTTTTTTGAAAAAGATAAGAAGATATTTTTGAAAAGATATGATTGAAATTAGTTTTGAAAAAGATTTTATTTTTAAAATGATAATTAATGACTTGATTCACAAGAAATCACAAGATATGATTCTAGAACTTAAAGTTTGAATCTTTCTTAACAAGCAAGTAACAAACTTAAAATTTTCGAATCAAAACATTAATTGTTATTGTTATTTTCGAAAATTTGATATAAAAATAAGAAAAATATTTTTGAAAAATATTTTTAAAAATTTCGAAAATAACTAAGAAAAAATGAAAAAGATTTTATTTTTGAAAAAGATTTTTGAAAAAGATGAGATTTTTAAATTGAAAACTTGATTTGACTCATAAAAACAACTAGATTTTTAAAATTTTTTGAAAGAGTCAAATTTAATTTTCGAATTTATGAGAGAAAAAGGGAAAGATATTTTTTTTATTTTTTTGAATTTTTATGATGAGAGAGAAAAACACTAAAAATGCTCAATGCATGAAAATTTTTAGATCAAAACAATGAATGCATGCAAGAATGCTATGAATGTCAAGATGAACACCAAGAACACTATGAAGATCATGATGAACATCAAGAATTTATTTTTGAAAATTTTATATGCAAAGAAAACATGCAAGACACCAAACTTAGAAATCTTTAATGCTTAGACACTAAGATTTCAAGAATGCATATGAAAAACACCATACAACAAAAAACACTAAAATATCAAGATCAAACAAGAAGACTTACCAAGAACAACTTGAAGATCATGAAAAACACTATGAATGCATGAATTTTTCGAAAAATGCAAGATGAATATGCAATTGACACCAAACTTATAACATGACTCAAGACTCAAACAAGAAACATGAAATATTTTTTTATTTTTTTGATTTTTTTGATTTTTTTGTATTTATTTTTTTTTTTGAAAATTATTATGAAAAAGAAAAATAAGGATTCCAAAATTTTTAATATGAATTCCAGGAATCTTATACTCTAAAGCTCCAATCAAAGGGTCAGGCATGGCTTAATAGCCAGCCAAGCTTTAGTATGTAATTCAGACATGACACGCCTAACATGCCCTACAGTCATGGCTTTACAGCCAGCCAGGCTTCAATGTGCTTTATGAAACACTAGAATTCATTCTTAAAAATTCTGAAGAAAATTATATTTTTGAAAACATTTTTTTTTAATTTTTTCGAAAACAAAGGAGAAGTTTTTAAAATTTTTTTGAAAATTTTTTTCAAAAGAAAACAAAAAGAAAGTTACCTAATCTGAGCAACAAGATGAACCGTCAATTGTCCAAACTCGAACAATCCCGGCAACGGCGCCAAAAACTTGGTGCACGAAATTGTGATCTCTGGTAATGGCTCCAAAAACTTGGTGCTCTAATCTCAATTCATAATTTGTCACAACTTCGATACAACTAACCAGCAAGTGCACTGGGTCGTCCAAGTAATAAACCTTACGTGAGTAAGGGTCGATCCCACGGAGATTGTTGGTATGAAGCAAGCTATGGTCACCTTGTAAATCTTAGTCAGGCGGATAATAATTGATTATGGAGTTTTCGAAAATAGTACTAATTAAACAGAAAATAAGGATAGAAACACTTATGTAATTCATTGGTGAGAATTTCAGATAAGCATATAGAGATGCTTTCATTCCTCTGAATCTCTACTTTCCTGCTGCCTTCATCCAATCAATCCTACTCCTTTCCATGGCTGGCTTTATGCAAGGGCATCACCGTTGTCAATGGTTACATCCCCTCCTCTAGTGAAAATGGTCCAAATGCTCTGTCACAGCACGGCTAATCATCTGAGGTTCCCGATCATGCTGGAATAGGATTCACCCTCCTTTTGCGTCTGTCACTACGCCCAGCAATCGCGAGTTTGAAGCTTGTCACAGTCATTCAATCATTGAATTCTACTCGGAATACCATAGACAATGTTTAGACTTTCCGGATTCTCTTGAATGCCGCCATCAATCTAGCTTACACCACGAAGATTCTGATTAAGAGATCTAAGAGATACTCATTCAATCTAAGGTAGAACGGAAGTGGTTGTCAGGCACGCGTTCATAAGGAATGATGATGATTGTCACGTTCATCACATTTAGGTTGAAGTGTGAATGAATATCTTAGAAGCGGAACAAGTTGAATTGAATAGAAAAACAGTAGTACTTTGCATTAATCTTTGAGGAACAGCAGAGCTCCACACCTTAGTCTATGGAGTGTAGAAACTCTACCGTTGAAAATACATAAGTGAAAGGTCCAGGCATGGCCGAATGGCCAGCCCCCATGATCTAAGAACCAGACATCCAAAGATGTCTAATACAATAGTAAAAGATCCTATTTATAATAAACTAGCTACTAGGGTTTACAGAAGTAAGTAATTGATGCATAAATCCACTTTTGGGGCCCACTTGGTGTGTGCTTGGGCTGAGCTTGAAGTCTACACGTGAAGAGGTCATTCTTGGAGTTGAACGCCAGCTTTTGTGCCAGTTTGGGAGTTGAACTCCACTTTGCAACTTGTTTCTGGCGCTGGATGCCAGAATTGGGCAGAGAGCTGGCGTTGAACGCCAGTTTGCGTCATCTAAACTTGGGCAAAGTATGGACTATTATATATTTCTGGAAAGCCCTGGATGTCTACTTTCCAACGCAATTGGAAGGGCGCCATTTTGAGTTCTGTAGCTCCAGAAAATCCATTTTGAGTGCAAGGAGGTCAGAATCCAACAGCATCAGCAGTCCTTCTTCAACATCTGGATCTGATTTTTGCTCAAGTTCCTCAATTTCAGCCAGAAAATACCTGAAATCACAGAAAAACACACAAACTCATAGTAAAGTCCAGAAATGTGAATTTAACATAAAAACTAATGAAAACATCCCTAAAAGTAACCAGATTCTACTAAAAACATACTAAAAACAATGCCAAAACGTGTATAAATTATCCGCTCATCATGTACGCACACTTTTAAAAATTTCCTGGGCGTGCGCACGCACACCCCTGTGTGGACGCACACGCCCTGTTTCTCAAATTTTGCCTTGTTTTCAACTATTTCACCTTCCCGACGAGGTTGTAAGCTTCCATAACACTTTTTTAAGACCTTTGGGCATATTTTTGGATATTCAAACAAGGAAAAAGATTTAAGGGTTTTGGATGCTATTATTTGGAAAAAGTTAGCAAATGGAGTACTAGGTTTCTGTGGTATTGGGGAAGGGTGGATGATGTGTGATGAATGGTTGATGAATGAGATGCGAAAATCAAGGAACTGAAATGTGAATGAACAGTGGTTGAACAGAGTCGAGGATTTTGAATGAAGTGATGGATCCATCTTGTACTGAAAATGTTTTTGAAAACCATTGCACTACTTTTTCATTGAGATTATGAGACGCTATGCGCCCGGAAGGGGCCGAGGTTGGATCCCGCCTGTCGAGGTAGCGGCGGCGGCGTAAGGGTGGTGGTTCGTCCCGCTTGCGCTTAGATGTGAGGTCGGTGGCAATAGATCCCGCTCACATCCCTTCGGATCATCAGAGCGTACAGATGCAAAACCCTGGATAGTGATCTGAGCACTATATGTCGGGGGTTCCCACACCATGATTTCGAAGGACAACATCTCCATGGAGATGTGTCGGGTTGGCAGTTGAACCGACAATGTGATATCACAGCCAATAGGACAGACATTCATCATGTGTATTTTCTATCTGTTTGTATGCTTTGCCGACTTGATACTGTTTTCCTATCTGTATAACATGTCTAATTGCTATTTGACTTAATTGTTACATATGCTTCTATCTGTGTTTTACTTGTATTGTATATAATTGTGTTTTTCACTGGGATTGAGGAGGTTCGGAAGGTGGAGGCGAGGGGATCGCATGGAGGGTAGGCTGGTGAAAGTTGTGGGACAGCGGTGTTGGTTTAGATTAGAAACTCCCCTAAGATGTAGTACCCGGTTTATTTATGTTAAGGTTTTGTATAATTATGCTTAATTGTTTTAGTATGCCTTAAGTTTGAATCTTGTGATGGATATGGAGCTTAGGATTGCCTTTGGCATCCCGGAGTCTTATATCCTACATCACTGGGCACTGTTACCATACTGAGAACTTCCGGTTCTCATACCATATTTCTGTTGTATTTTTCAGATGCAGGTCGCAACCCACCTCAGTGAGTTGTTTTGGATGGTGACAGAAGCAGAGGATCTTGGATTCTTTTGTATTTTTGGTTTATTTTGTTTATATGTCTCTCACTTTTGTATTCTTGGTTTTGCCTAGAGGCTTGTATTTGAGAGAACAAAACTGTATAAGCTGTTTTTACTGTCAGGTTTTTGTATGGTCTGTATATGGCTAGCCGGCTTAAACTCCGCGAGTCGTGGCTAGATTTCTTATGATATTACACTATTATACTATTATCTTTGTTTATATCACACCTGTTTCTTGTGCTTTAAGTTAGATGCTTCGTAGTACGTTTTGCACTTTTAAATCCTAACTTTGAGCTATATCTTTCATCGGGCTTCTAAATTATATTATTCCTTATATATATATATGAGCTTAGAACTGTCGTAAGCTCTGATTAACCTTTGCTTTACGACGCGAGGTAAAGTTTAGGCTAATTAGGGTGTTACATGCTTCGCCATCCACACCTTTCTGTAGGAGAGTTTGAAGTGATAGCTCTGTCGGACCGCACCTTGCAGGACAGGAATACTGATGGATGCGTTGGACTGTATCAACGGCAGGGTGACCTTGTAGATGAGACTACTATCCAACTGTCGATAGTGCTGGGACATGGTGGGTGCTAAATAAGTGTGCGCTCCACCAACCCTACGGACCTCCCTAACAAAATAAAGCAGCCATTGTTGAAAACTACTTAATATATAGCAACCATAAATGAATAAGTATGCCTCAATTAAACTTGAACTCACCAGTATCCAAGGTTTTGTCGAAGGGCAAGATATAGATTCCATAGACACCCATTTGCAGCTTGACGACAATGCACATGGTACTTTAATCGGTCCGATTCGATCACCCGGTACTCAGCACTCCTGCGAATACTGTAGTTCTTCACACCCTGCATCACTGCATCTCAGCATTTGAATCTGTGTTTGACCCAAAACTCTATACCGCCGTTTAGGTTGTAATCCTCTTTCCCCTTGTTGGAAAACAGAATTCTTTCATCCATGACATCCAAATCCAATGTATGATAGTGACTTAGTACATCTGATAGCACTGGAATTGGGTGGGAGAGGGAGGCAAAACATGGCCCACCACTGTCTCGACGGGTGTCTCCGGTACAAACTTATTCTCATCGCCCCCTTCAAAGGAATCACTATCGGCACTATCGGCACTATCGGCAACGTACTCTTCGTCGGAGTCTTCCTCACTCACCTCTATGTCTTCCACTATAAGGACGACATGAATGGGTGGTGGTACGAGAGGTCGGTCGTCCTGCACATAGGTCGAGTGTACAGAATCACCGCCACCAACATCTCCAACCTCGGTATACAGCTCCATCACTTGATCTACACTCAAATATCACCCCACTGTCGCAATTTCTCATACGACAATTGGGGTAAACACACACAACTATGTATACGCTATTACTGGATATTTTTCCTTCTTTTTGTGAGAAAAATGGAAGAGAAAAAGATATGAAATGTATGTGGAGAATGTCAAGAGTTGCACATTTTTTATAGCTGCTGAAAATTTGTCTTATTGTATCTCGTTTACACTGTAAACACATTGATTTAACACGTATCTTGTTTACAATATAAACGATATAACTTTACACGTATCTCGTTTACACTCTAAACGAGATATACACGTATCACGTGCATGTGTCTTATCTCGTTTACACTGTAAACAAGATACGGTTAACGGCTTGAAACAGATTTTGGTAATAATTTTTAAAATTATTTATTTCAGTAATTAATATATTTATTTAATTTATTTAAAAAAATTGATATTTTTTGGTGCATGTAGCCAATTTCATGGACTATTTTGGAATTGAACTCGTATTTATAGTATTAAAACTTATAATTTGTACTTATATTTACGATAATTTTGCACAAATATCAATATAGTTTGTATTTACATTTTTAAAAGTTTGTACATATTAATTAGTAAATTTACTTATTAAAGACATTTTAGTATTTGTATTAGTCAATAATAACCAAAAATACTAAAAAATTGATGATTCCAAAATTTTTTTATTTATTATTTATGAGTCTTGTTATCTTAATTAAAAAGTAATTACAAATTAAAGTCTAATTTTATCATTTTAAAAGAACTTAATCCAATAAAAACCTAATAATTCTTAATAAAAACATAAAGAAATTTTAGATAATAATAGTTTTTTAACTTTTTGATATATTTAATTCATCGAAGTATAAAATAATTATTTTTAAATGATTTTTAATAAAATATTTAGATACAATTCTTTAATTTCTCAATTATGCAACATCATCACGAATATTAAATTGGTAGAAACTCAGGTGTAGTCAATTTCATATGAAATTGATAATTAAGAGTTATTAAATAATTTGACTGATTTAACTAAATTTTCAAATAATGGCTCTCACTTATCAACTTCACATGAAGTTGCCTGCATTTGAATTTTTATCTATTATGGTCCAATTTGGATAAACAGCTTAATTAAGTTCCTTTTGAAAAAATATTTTAAACAATAAATAGTTATATTAAAAGTAATTTATAATTAAATTATTTTGTATTTGAATTTTTAATTTTAAAAGTATTTGTTTTATAAAAATATAATAAAAAATAATAGTATTATAAAAAAAATCATTTTTTTAACTTCTCTATAAACTCTTAAAACTTCTTTAAAAATTATAATTTAATTTTAAAAATTACACTAAATATTAATACTACTACTTTTCATTGGTCAAAAGCTTAAAAAATGTTATAAAATAACTAAATAAGGAAGATAAAATAAAGAAGTGTAAATGAAAGACTCTAGTATTAATATTCACTAATAATGATAATTTATATATTAATATTGTATTTGTAGTATATGAAAAGAGAAAGAGAAAGAAAGTTTTATATTGTACGTAGAGAGAGAAGAAATGCTTTATTGATGTGTGAATTTCTTTTGCCTCGTTCATGCTTTTATAGGCAAACAAATTCTACTTTTCAAACTTCATTAATTGTGCTTTGTCATGAGAATTGTTCCTTTCAGCATAGGAAAACTAAGCCTTACATGGTCATCCATTTCATTCTTATCGTAACACTCCCCCTTGGATGACCATTTAGGATTATTACCTCGTTAAAACCTTACTAAAGAAAGATCCAGTGGGAAAAAAACCTTAGTGAAGGAAAAAGAGTACAATATCCTTTAGTGATGGGGACTGCCTCATTAAAAACATTGTCAAGAAAAATCTGATGGAAAAAAATCTGACCAAGGGAAAAAGAGTACAATCTCCCCCTCTTGTCGATATCAGTTGATGTCTCGAAATCGGCGCATCCCAATCTCATGTACCAATCTTTCAAAAGAGGATTTTGGGAGTGACTTTGTGAACAAATCTGCCAGATTGTCACTTGAGCGGATCTGTTGGACATCAATTGTCCCCTGATTTTGAAGATCATGAGTGAAGAAGAATTTGGGAGAAATATGCTTTGTTCTATCACCTTTGATATATCCGCCTTTAAGTTGAGCAATACATGCTGTATTATTTTCAAACAGGACAGTTGGAGCTATCTTATGGTCAATCAGTCCACATGATGACAGGATATATTGGATCACTCTCCTTAGCCAAAAACACTCGCAACTAGCTTCATGTATCGCTAGTATTTCAGCATGATTAGAGGATGTTGCTGCAATCGTCTGTTTTGTGGACCTCCATGATATAGCTGTACCACCATATGTGAATATGTATCCTGTTTGAGATCTCCCTTTATATGGATCAGACAAATATCCAGCATCTGCATAGCCAACTAATTGTGACTTGGATCCATAGGGATAAACAATCCCATATCAACCGTTCCATGAAAATATCGAAAGATTTATTTGATTCCACTCCAATGTCTTCTGGTTGGAGAGGAACTATATCTTGCTAGTAAATTCACAGCAAATGATATATCGGGTCGCGTATTATTAGCAAGATACATTAGTGCTCCAATGGCACTAAGATATGGTACTTCAGGACCAAGGATATCTTCATTTTCTTCCTTAGGACAGAATTGATCCTTTTCCACATCCAAAGATCTTACGATCATTGGAGTACTCAAGGGATGTGACTTATCCATATAAAATCTTTTCAAGATCTTCTCTGTGTATGTCGTTTGATGAATAAAGATCCCATTTTTCGTATGCTCGATCTACAGGCCGAGACAAAATTTAGTCTTTCCAAGATCTTTTATCTCAAACTCTTCTTTTAGAGTTTTTATAATCGTTGGAATCTCTTCAGGAGTCCCAATGATATTTAAATCATCAACGTACACAGCAATTATAATGAATCCATATGTAGATTTCTTTATGAAAACACATGGGCAAATATCATCATTTTTGAATCTATTTTTGGCCAGATACTCAGTAAGACGATTATACCATATTCGTCCAGATTGTTTCAAACCATATAAAGATCTTTGCAATTTGACTGAGTATAACCCTTGCGAATATTCATTGGATGATTTAGATATCTTTAGTCCTTCAGGGACTTTCGTATAGATATCCCGATCTAATGAGCCATATAAGTAGGCTGTTACCACATCCATTAAATGCATATGCAGTTTATGATATGCAGATAAACTGACCAAATAACGCAATGTTATTGCATCCACTACAGGGGAATACGTTTCTTCATAATCTATACCGGGCCTTTGTGAAAAACCTTGTGCCACAAGTCGGACTTTATAGCGCACAACTTCATTTTTCTCATTTCGTTTTCTCACAAATACCCATCGGTATCCAACAGGTTTTACATCTTCAGGTGTACGGACTACAGGTCCAAAGACTTCACGTTTTGCAAGTGAGTCTAATTCAGCCTTCATGGCTGCTTCCCATTTTGGCCAATCATTTCTTTGTCGACATTCTTCGACTGATCTTGGCTCAAGATCCTTACTTTCATGCATGATATTCAATGCCACATTATATGCAAATATTTCATTGACAATTGTCTTATTTCGGTCCCATTTCTCTCCTGTAAAGACATAATTTATCGAGATCTCGTCATTTTCACAATTTTCAGGTACCTGAACGTCTTCTGGCGTTAAAACTATATCAGAATTTTGGACAACTGCAGGTGTCTTTACTGTGTCTTTTTCAACAGGAATCGTATTTACCTCTTTTCTCTTTCGAGGATTTTTATCTTTGGAATCGACAGGCCTGCCACGCTTCTGGCGTGTATTTGTTTCAGTGGCTATTTGTCCTACTGGGACATCAATTCGAATTTGGGCATTTTCCGCCCTGCCACGCTTCTGGCGTGAATTTGCTTCAGTGGCTACTTGTCCTACTGGGACATCAATTCGAATTGGGGCATTTTTCACTGGTATATAAGATTTGGTTATCCTCTTTGTATCGGAAAATACATCAGGCAATTCATTTGCTATTCTTTGCAAATGTATAATCTTTTGAACTTCTAGTTCGCATTGCCCTGATCGAGGATCTAAATGCATCAACAATGATGCATTCCAATTAAGTTCCTTTTCAGGAAGCTTATTCTCTCCCCATAATGTTGAAAATTTTGATTCATCAAAATGACAATCCGCAAATCGGGCTTTAAATATATCTCCCGTTTGTATCTCAAGATACCTCACTATAGAGGGAGAATCATATCCAACATATATCCCCAATTTTCTTTGGGGTCCCATTTTGGTGCGATTAGGTGGTGCAATGGGAACATATATCGCACACCCAAATATTCTTAAATGGGAGACATTTGGCTGCTGGCCAAAAGCTAATTGCATATGAGAGAATTGATGGTAACTCGTTGGCCTCAAACGAATAAGTGCTGCGGCATGTAAAATAGCATGCCTCCAAACCGAGGTTGGGAGATTTGTTCTCATAAGCAAGGGTCTAGCAATCAATTGGAGACATTTAATAAGTGATTCTGCTAACCCATTTTGTGTGTGAACATAAGCTACTGGATGTTCAACACTTATTCCGTTAGCCATACAATAAGCATCAAAAGCTTGGGAAGTAAATTCACCAGCATTATCAAGACGAATTGCTTTGATTGGATTTTCTGAAAATTGTGCTTTTAATCGAATAATTTGAGCCAGTAATCTTGCAAACGCCAGGTTGCGAGAAGATAATAAGCACACATATGACCATCTCGAAGATGCGTCTATCAGGACCATAAAATACCTAAAAGATTCACATGGTGGATGAATAGGTCCACATATATCACCTTGAATCCTTTATAGGAATTCAGGGGACTCAAATCCAATCTTTATTGGTAATGGCCTTAAAATTAACTTCCCTTGAGAACATAAAGCACAACAAAATTCACTAGATTTAAGAATCTTCTGATTCTTTAGTGAATGTCCATGAGAGTTTTCAATAATTCTCTTCATCATGGTTGTTCTCGGATGACCCAATCTATCATGCCAAGTTATGAATTCATTTGGGCTAGTAAACTTCTGGTTTACAATGGCATGTGATTCAATTGCACTAATCTTGGTATAATACAATCCAGATGAAAGTGGGGTAACTTTTCTAATATAACATTTTTATTTAAATCATGAGTTGTGATACATAAATACTCATGATTTCCCTCGTTCATTGTTTCAATATGATATCCATTTCGGCGAATATTTTTGAAACTCAACAAGTTCCTCAGAAACTTGGTAGATAATAGTGCATTATTTATTACAAATTTTGTTTCTCTAGGAAACAAAATTATAGCTCTTCCGGAGCCTTCTATCACAATGCCCGAGCCAATAATAGTATTAACATACTCTTCTTCTGGCATAAAATGGGTAAAATATATATCACTTTTAAGAATAGTGTGCGAACTTGCACTATCCGCAAGGCAAATATCTTCAGGATATGTCCTTGTCATTTTTCTTCAAAGACAAATAATAATAATAATAAAATGAGTAGAAGTACATACACAGTAAAATTATTAACATGAATACTTAACAAACACACATATTAAACTATTCTATCATTGATCAAATAGCCAATATTTCCTTCAAGATTCTCAAAGAAATTAGATACATCATAATGAGTGGTGGAATTTTTATCATTTGAAACAAAATTTGTTTCCTTTCCTTTGTCACCCCTTTTCAAGGATGCTTGATAAAAATCAACTAGGTGCCTTGGGGTACGACAGGTACGTGACCAATGGCCCTTTCCACCACAACGGAAGCATTTATCCTCAATTGATTTACTTTGCCCATTGTTTCTTTCTTTATCCCACTTCTGGTGAGATCATTTTTTATGAACATAATTTCTTTTCCTTTCATAATTTTTCTTGTTATCAAAATCTTGCCATTTACCTCTTCTGTGATTATAATTTGCCGCATTTGCTTCAGAAAATAGGGCGGCGCCAGCTGGACGCGCTTCATGATTCTTTAAAAGCAATTTATTGTTGCGTTCAGCAACAAGAAGGAAAGAAATTAACTCAGAATATTTTTAAATTCTTTTTCTCGATTGCTACTAAAGGAGCACATTCGAGGCATGGAAGGTCGAGAAAGTTTTCTCTAACATATCGGGCGTGAGGAAGTATCACCGTCTTTTCATGATTATACCTTTTTTCAAGGTATTTCCACAGATCTGCAGGATCTTTTAATGTGGGATATTCATTTTTCAATCATACTTCAAGATGATGACGAAGGAAAATCATGGATTTGGCTTTATTCTTCTGGGATGTATTATTTTCAGCCTTAATGGTATCTTCAAGATCCATTGAATCAAGATGGATTTTAGTATATAATATCCATGATAAATAATTATTTCTAGATATATCAAAAGCATTATATTCAAGATGAAAGACTTTCGACATAATAAAAATTTGTTACCTGAAGTCTTCCTAAAATTTTGTTAGAGTTTCGTATTGATAACGTGTTATAAAATAACTAAATAAGGAAGATAAAATAAAGAAGTGTAAATAAAAGACTCTAGTATTAATATTCACTAATAACGATAATTTATATATTAATATTGTATTTGTAGTATATGAAAAGAGAAAGAGAAAGAAAGTTTTATATTGTACGTAGAGAGAGAAGAAATGCTTTATTGATGTGTAAATTTCTTTTGCCTCGTTCATACTTTTATAAGCAAACAAATTCTACTTTTCAAACTTCATTAATTGTACTTTGTCACGAGAATTGTTCCTTTCATCAAAGGAAAACTAAACCTTATATGGTCATCCATTTCATTCTTATCATAACAAAAAAAAAAAAATTATTTTTAAAATTTCCGAAACGCCCTAAATTTGATCGACTTTTGGAATTGTAAATTCTAAAAGAAACATGAAATTTCCACACCGCCAAAGGGCAGGGCATGTTTGCTTTCCCTCTCCCTTCGTCTTTCAAAAAAGCCTCCTTCTTCCCCCCCACCCACTCGCTGACTCACTTGCTCAATCTCTCCCAACGGAGTTTCCGAGTTCAGACTCAGCATTATCATGGACTCCATAAATCTGAGCTACGAGCAGAAGCTTAAAGTTGTGGCACGAATCGTAGACGAATACGACGCACGCGTTTGCGACTGGCCGCCCAGTGAGGTAGAGCTTGGGCTTACGGCGACCCTCAAACCCCACCAGGTTGAAGGGGTTTCATGGCTTATATGGAGGTATAAACTCGGGGTCAACGTCGTTCTCGGTGAGATTATTGTATTGCATCCTTCACTAACAGTTTTTTTTGTGTTTAATTTGGTTCCTCTGGAAAGTTCTTATAATTCGAAAGACAAATTGATTTATTGATGGGGCTTTATTGTTCCATGCCCTTCTACTCTGTTAGATATGTTAAACCAAGCTTTATCACGTGACACAAGAACGCATAAGCTTTCTTTATCTTATCAATTTGCCAAGGCACATGGAGCTCACTTTCACGAAGGATAAAAACCGTTATTTGTGACTTCAATTTGATGATATTTATATAAGTAGTCAACTATGAGCTTTGAGATTTTGACCAAAATAAAGCAATGTTTAGACAGTGTTATGTTACTTACATTGTGAATAAAAATAAATGTGTTTTTTGAGTTGGAAAGAAAGTCTCTTGACTCTCTTCCTCAATTCCTCTCCTCATA
This sequence comes from Arachis ipaensis, assembly GCF_059453495.1. NCBI lineage: Eukaryota > Viridiplantae > Streptophyta > Magnoliopsida > Fabales > Fabaceae > Arachis > Arachis ipaensis. Next base: position 140,852,758 of record NC_142441.1, on the reverse strand, counting down.
TATGTTATGTGAAGTTACGAGAGAGTTATTTGTGTGAGGGAGTTATCCTAGGCCATTAGCTTGTGGGTTTGGGTTTATATATTCCACTCATATCCCCTTAGATTGTTCCAAACATAGCCTGAAGCCCTGAGGTATCAAGTATCAATTTAATGGTAGTGTGTGAAATGTGGACTAATTATGGCGTGGGCATTTTCAAAGGCCAAAGTCCATATTAGCTTACTGGTTCAACTTTTGTTCAATTCCTTTTATAGTTTTAAGTGATACCCATATGGATGGAATAAACAATATAGTTAGCATGACCAGATTTTTATGTAAAATCAGCCTGAATATATTGATGTTTAAATTTGAATGAATACACGGGCTATTTTACATTTCTTTGTAGCCAAGAAGAGTGAATATTGGGTCGCTGGGTGTTGACAGATTCATTTTTATTATGTTTTGGGTATTTTTTACACTATAATGTGGGTGAGTTTCAATAATATTTATTTATAAATGAATACTGTTAATTATGTTTGTGATCAGAATGTTTCTGTTATTTGCAGGGGATGAGGTACTTTGTCTTCTATTTTGTACCAGAGCCTATGTATTCTGAAAGGCAAAATTCTACTGTTAGTGGTATTTTAGCCATTTGAGTTGATCCTTTACTATGATTAACCGGCAAATTATTCTGTGCATTGTGACAAAAGTTAGGAAGTCTCAACCTCTCAGGCTAAGCTAGGCTTAGAGAAACTACCTTCTGCTAGCTTGATCAACTGTAACTAAGGAGTGAAAAGCCTAGACTACCCCTAGGTAGCTTGTTAGGGATAAGACAGAGTCGAGGCGGAAGCGAGCCAAATAATTTATGTGGAGACTGATGGGATTAATATGCGAACAAAATAGGTCAAGGAAGAGAGAGAGAGTAATACTAATGTTTTAACGTGGAAAAATTCCCAAAGTGAACGGGGCAAAAAATCACAGGCCAACACTCCGAAAAATATCTATTATATTTGAAAGTAGTTACAATATAGTGTATCACAGTAAGACACTCTTATACGATAATTTGTAGTACCTAGTGAGTACTAAAGAGTATAATCAAATTCTAGTGTATAACCCTCACTACACTAAGAATTTTGTCACACTCTCTATAATATTATACTCACTATATTACAAGAGACCTCACTCAAGTTATATATGAAGCTTTGCTTCGTTAAACTTCTTTCCTCAATATTTTGTGTGTTTGTTGTGGTACAATAAGCCTTGCTCCAAGGCTCTATTTATACTAATAGGAGGCTGAGATTGTGCATCAATATATATATTATAATATTGACATAATTGATGCATGATTTCACTTGCTCCATACCTTCATCATTCCTTCAACGAAGTGGAGTGGTTGAAAGGAGACATAATTAAAAAATGCAAGCCATCACTTCACATAGCTTACTTATTGAGAACCTCAAAAATCAAAATTATAATATACATATTCACATAATCTCTCTCTCTCTCTCTCTCTCTCTCTCTCTCTCTCTCTCTCTCTCTCTCTCTCTCTCTCTCTCTCTCTCTCTCTCTCAGTTTTCTATTATATTGTCATGTTTTTTATTGATTAATTGAAGGTAAATTTAGTCAAGGCATGTAAAAGATCTCAGCCTTTGGTTTTCTGCTTATGGTCCATAAGAGTTTCTTTATCTGATATATGAAGCTATTGAGATGCTTTGTTGCATAGTTTCTCCCTTAGGTTGGCTGTATATTTTTGTCCCTTTGGTAGAATGTGATTGGAAGTTTAAGGTTCTTTTTAATGAGGATTTCTCATCGTGTTAAGTAATCTTTTCTTCTCTTCAGATAAAGTTACCTTTCAATAAAAAAGAGCTCTTCTTGTGTTTTGGTTGCTTTTGAGCTGCTTGGTTAGTCACTATTCATTCTCTATCCTTTGTTCATATACAAAAAGCAACATTAAACTTAAATTGATTAACTTATAAACAGTGCATTTCTCTTTAAATATTGTTTAGTCTTGAACTTGGCTTATTCAACAGATGCAAAACTGTGAATGAGGTCCATATGCTTCTCCTTTGAATGCAAATGACATTCTAGGTTTATTTATTTTGTTGTATTTCTGTTTAAATTATGAGCAGATGGGACTAGGCAAGACTTTACAAGCTATCGGTTTTCTATGCTATCTAAAAGTGTACCGATTATCACCTGGGCCATTTTGTGAGTGAAGTATATCTTTCTTGATTTGAAATATGATTCTTTTATTTAATATCTATTCACATAGTGCTTAACTTTTTTCCTTGGTTTTGTATTATCATTTACAGTGGTTATATGTCCTCTAAGTGTGACAGATGGTTGGGTGTCAGAGATAGTGAAATTTGCCCCAAAACTAGATGTCTTTAAATATGTTGGTGATAAAGAATACAGGCGCGATCTGCGTATGAAAATATACGAACATGTAAAAGGGCAGCGATCAACAGATGTAAGTGCATTTAACTTCCATGAGCTCATTGAATCTCAGTGACTTTACTTTTAAACTGCAGTCTCTGTTATCATAAGCATGCCTATTGATATTTGATTTAGAAGAAATTTTTTGGCAGGTATTGTTGCCATTTGATGTGCTGTTAACAACTTATGAAATTGCAATGATGGATCAGGACTTCCTTTCTCAAATACCATGGCATTATGCAATTATTGATGAGGCTCAAAGACTTAAAAACCCATCAAGTGTATGTCAAAGATTATGTTACATGCCTGTATAGTATTCAGTTACTTAACAGTATGCTTATCTTTGTTAGACTTGCCTAAATTACTACTCAATTGAATCAATTCTAAGTTGTGGTATATATATTCATATTTCTTTGGTGAAGATCTTATTTGGACGTGACCAGGCACTCTTTACCTGTATGATATAAATAATTGAAAATGAGACAAAAGGCAAATCTGGAAAATCATCTCTGTTGGTGCTGAATGAGTTCATAAATATTTTCTATATTACTTGAAAATATTATCTATATCTATATCTATATTATGTTGTATAATTCTCTTTATCTGTTATCAACTATCCAGATTATATATAATAGATAAATATAAAATAAGAATTTAAGAATGTTTAATGATGAAAACTGAAGTTATTTCAATCATATACCTTTTGAGAGGGTTTGTTCTGGTTGTTGAAACTTAAATCTCAGATCTTTGCAGGTTTTATTTAATGTTCTCAAAGATCACTATATCATGCCAAGACGGTTGTTAATGACTGGCACACCTATTCAGAATAACCTCTCTGAGTTATGGTCCCTGATGCATTTCTGTATGCCTGTTGTCTTTGGTACGCTGGATCAGTTCCTTTCCACTTTCAAGGATATCGGTGAGCTTACATCAGGTCAGTATCATGGTTTTTGTTAGTTTATCATCATTTGCTCTTCTTGAGGTTAATTTTGGCGGTTGGTTTTCTTATAATTTTTTTTTAGTTGTTTTCTTATGGAGGATATCTTATTCTGCTGTCTTTGTATTTCTCTTCATTCATACATCTTTGAATTGTAGAGTTTTGATTCTTGTTAGAAGTGATTGTCTTTGTATTTCCCTTTGTTGTGTAGTAATGTAAATTATTCAAAGACTGCAAAATTATCAAATTTCCTTATTTAGTTTTTGTTTATTTAAGAAATTATAAAAAGATAGTGGCCATAAGTGGAAAGCTTATTATCATGCAGAATTGATTTGTTAAAAGGTAACAAATTAAATTATTTCATTTATCTGTTTCTATTTTTGCAGAAGTTCATAATCCAAGGGCAAAAGAGCAACTTAAAATTCTGAAAGGATTATTGGGAGCCTTTATGCTTCGACGTACCAAATCAAAGCTTGTTGAGAGTGGAAATCTAGTGTTACCACTCCTCACTGAGACAACCATGTAGGTCATAATGCTTTTATTTATTTAATTACTTTTATTAAGATCTTCATATGAACATTTATAATGTCATTTATGCTTAAATATTCTATGAATTCTGTTTAGACAATGATTTAATGTGAAAAGCTTGAGGTTACTGAACTCTTCAGCTCATATATTTATATACACTAATTAATCATTACAATACCTACTAAAGATAAAACACAATTATTCATAATTGATTCTAATCTAACATAAACTAACCTAGTTGACACCTAACAACTAATTGACTGATTATTTGAATATAATATTAACATCCCTCCTCAAGTTGGAGCATATATATTATATGCACCAAGCTTGTTACAAAGTAATTACTACAAGGACCTTTGAGAGATTTTGCGAGAATATCAGCCTATTGTTCACTTGAATTAACAAATTCCGTGACAATTTCTTTAGATATAACCTTTTGCCTTATGAAATGACAATCCACCTCTATGTGTTTAGTTCTTTCATGAAATACTGAATTGGAGGCAATGTAGAGTGCTGCTTGATTATCACAATATAACTTCATTTGGTTAACTGTCCTGAACTTCAACTCTAAAAGGAATTGCTTGACCCATATTAACACACAAGCCACTAATGCCATGGTGCGATACTCAGCTTTTGCACTTGATTGGGCAACAACACTTTGTTTCTGACTTTTCCAGGATATAAGGTTTCCACCAAGAAAGACAATATCCAGAAGTAATTCGTCTATCAATAGGAGAACCTGCCCAATTGGCATCACAATAGCCAATGACTTGGGTATTTCCTTTATCTTTGTATAGTAATCCTTGGCCTGGGGCTTTCTTGATATATTTTACAATTAGTAATCTTCGGGACCCAACCAACTCCCATGTACCACTATACTCTAGAGCATTCATTTCATCAATCATAGCTCGTCTCCACCTTGGATGAGAGAGTGCCTCATTGACACACTTAGGAGTAGGTATATAAGCTAATGTGGAAACAAAAACATAGTATGGTGGGGATGATCGATGAAAGCTCAAGAAATTATAAATTGGAGAGGATTTCTAGTGGTACGATTACCTTTCCAAAGAGCAATCGGAAGCACATCAATAGATACAGTTTGATCCGTAGTAGGGGGAACCAAAGGAGTAGAACATGTGCCACCATCCTCTACCATCTCAGACTGTGAATGATTTGGCCGTGGGCAATGGTGATAGACAATTAATGGTTGTTTTCGTGGACTGGAAGTAATGGTTTGAGGGATGATGACACTATTAGCCTTAGTGGAGGAATTGTTTGTGGTGGTGGTTGGATTTTCTGGTAAGGGGAATAAGGGTGGACCAAAATAAGAATTGGAAGAACTTCTGAGACATTAGAGTCAACATGTGAGGTAAAGTATGGTGTGTCTTCCAAAAAAGTCACATCAGCAGAAACATAGGGACGATGAGTAATAGGGGAGTAACATCTATACCCTTTATGGAGCCTAGAGTACCCAAGAAAAATACATTTAATAGACTGAGCAGATAACTTATCTTGACAAGGAGAGAGATCATGAACAAAACAAGTACACCCAAACACTCAAGGAGGAACATGGTACAATTTATCCTTATGGAACAAAATGGAACGAGGAACTTGGTTGTTCAAAACAGAGGATGGCATATGGTTAATTAAATAACAAGCTGTTAAGACTGCATCTCCCCAAAAGCATATAGGGACATTAAAATGTAACAATAAAGTACGGGTTGTTTCAATGAGATGTCTGTTTTTTCTTTTGGCAACTCCATTTTGTTGTGGTGTATGGGGACATGTAAAATGGTGCAAAATACCATGAGATGTCATAAGAGAAGAAAAAGATTTGGAAAAATATTCTCTAGCATTGTCGTTACGGAGAACCTTAATAGTTTTATCAAACTATGTTTGAATTTTGACAACAAAGGAAGTAAAGATGGAAAATAGTTCGGAACGATCTTTCATTAAGTATAACAAGTACAACGAGAAAAATTATCAATGTAAATAACAAAATACTTAAAGCTTGAAGAAGACACACGACTAGGACCCCATATAACAGAATGAATAAGAGAAAAAGGAGATGACTCGTATTGATCCTTATTGTGATTAACAAAGGAAGACCTAATATGCTTTCCAAGTTGGTAGGATTCACAATTCAAAGACTAACATAGCATAAGTTGGAACCATAGTTTTAAGTTTTGACAGACTTGGACGACCTAACCGATTATAGAGGGGATTAGGTGATACAATAGCCATACAGACCATGGGATGAGTTGACCTAAGATGGTAGAGACCTTGTGACTCATCCTGCACCAATTGTCTTCCTCGTATGACGGTCCTGTATAACAAAGGAATTAGCATCAACGATTAAGAGATCGGGTAAGCTTGCTGGGTGAAATTAAATTGAATGAGCAGTTTTTGACAAATAAAACTGAGGTTAAAGACACATATTGAGTAGGTGAGACACAACCAACTCATGTGGCAACAACTTTGGAGCCATCTGTTAAAGTAATAAACTTAGGAAAGGCAGATGAAGAAAGAGAGGCAAAAAGGGATTTGTTACCAGTAATGTGATCTGAGGCATCCGAATCAATAACCCAAGAACTTGAAGTATTACCAGATTGAGAGATGGATGATGTGGAATGATTCGAGTGAGTAACAGTGGTACCAGGAGATGGATTCTGTTTTGCTGCCTGTAGCTGATGATATTCATTAAATTCTGTTGGAGAAATGGTAATTGGTTGATTGCTAGAACGTGCAGCAATTGTTTTCCCCTCAAATTTGTCGAACCCGGTCTGAACAACATTGACAGTTTTCTCGGGAAATCCATGAAGAGAATAGCATGTAACTTTAGTATGCCCAAGTCGCTTTGCAGTAGGAGCATTGGGTACGACTAGGACGTTGGCCTGCTTGACTTCCACGTCCTCCTTGAGCTCCACGAGTTCCTCGATCACCAGGAAAACATGATGAAATCACCATGGCAGCGGCTTCAATTGAATTTGAGGATGAATTAAAGATTTTTGGTAGAGGAACTAGAGTAGGCGAGTAGTAAGTCTTCCATTGTAGGGACATTCTTGCTAGTAAGGATTTGATCACGAATATGTTCAAAGTTTGGGTGGATTGCACCATCACCATACACAAATTTTCCAGCTTTGATCACGAATATGTTCAGAGTTTCTATGGTGCCGGCTTGTAAAAACAATTTTAACTCCTCCATTGTAGCTTGGGCCTGAGTAACAAAGCTGGTCATATCATGATCAATCTGCTCAAGGGAAGCCAATTTCTGAGCGGAATCATATAGACGCTGAATATTGTTCGCAAATAAGCTGCTAGTCTTTTTCCAAAAGGAAGAACAGGTCTTAAAAGACCTTAAATTAACCAAGATTGCAGGATCAACTGACTGCCATAATAATGCACACAATTGATAGTCAAACCTTTCCCATTGAGTTCTATTTTCCTTTGGAATTTCATGGGCAGATTTAGTGAGGTGGTCTGAGGGACCTTGACCTAAGAACCATAATTCAACAGATGCTGACCACCCAAAGAAGTTTTTACCATTCAATTTTTTAGATTCTATTGTGGGAGTACCAGAAAAGGCACAAGTAATTGGTACAGTATTGGATAGTTTTGGATGAATATTTGGGGTTGTTATACCTTCTGCTGTAGTATTTGCACTAGCAGCGGACATTCTGAATTAAAAAAAAAAAAACCTGAATTTTAAGGTTCATCAGTTGTACAAAAAAGGACTATTTTTTGTAATAGAAGAGGCTAAGGGACGGTTCACAAGGAAGAAAATCAGAGGAATAAAACCAAAATTTAAGAAGAGAGATGAAAACTTAACAGGGGATGAACAGGGGGAAGAATTATGTGAAATTGGGCTGAGAAGGGTTGAACAGGGGCAGTGAAATGGATGGTTTAAAAAGATAATGATGTTTGGTAAAAAAAAAAAAAAAGATAATGATGGAGTGACTTTTGACTGCCACCGGTGCCGGATTTGGAACCAGGGATCGCCTACGAGTTGAACGGCGTTGACAGCACCAGAAACAGAGCTCCGGAAGGTGGCGCGTGGGCTTCACACGCCGGCGGACTGATTGGACAAAAGCATCGCGAGCAGCTCGTTGGAGGTGGGTTTCTGTGAGGTGACTGACTGGAACCTTCTGTGGTTGACTGTGGGCTTGATTTTCCCATATAAGAGCAGCGAACTGATAGAACACCACAGACAGTGGTGGCTGAAAAACCAGAAAAGGGCTGGAAAACAGAAAAGAACCCTATGCTCTAAATACCATGTTTAGACAGTGATTTAATGTGAAAAGCTTGAGGTTACTGAAATCCTCAGCTCATATATTTATATTCACTAATTAATCATTACAATACTTGCTAAAGATAAAACAGAATTATTGATAATTGATTCTAATCTAAATATAATGTCAACAGATTCAAATGCATTGTTGTATTGATTAATGGAATTCTATGCCATGACAGGTTGGTACCCCTTACTAGCCTGCAAAAAAAGGTCTACATGTCAATATTGAGGAAGGAACTTCCAAAGCTACTTGCACTATGTTCTGGAGCTTCAAATCATCAGTCACTACAGAATATTGTTAGTTAGTCTCTTGTCTTGATATTATCTTTGTTTTGGCCCTTTGTTTTGTGGTGTTTATAAATTCTTAAGGGGCATGAAGTAGTTAGCTCTCAATTGGAATTCTCCATAGCATGATTAGGCAATTAAATTGATTGATACAAGCAATCCTCAAACCTTAGGTTCCCCATGATGAATCAATTGTGTCAGGCAAAATGCCGGGGCTGGAATGCAGTAGGCGGTGGTCCTATGAATGGGTTGACAAAGAGAATAGAAAGTCTATGGTTAGGTTAAATAGTATCCAACAAAGACCATAATTACATACCTAACATAGTCATAGCGGAAACTATCAAAACGAGTAAGCTAGGTTGCCTGTGCCTAAAGCATGTCTACTCCTTACATAACATTTTTCTTTTCCCCGCTTATGGCGTCTTACGTATATAAATAGAAGTTGGTTCCCCTATTTGGAAAAGCATGGGGAGATATGGATCCACCAGATACAACTCGACTTTTTTTCAAATAGAGCAAGCAATTCACCAAAAAGAGAATGCAAAGCTCCAACAAAAATAAACCTCATGGGTTTTTGGGAGCACATGCCTCCCGTTGATCTGGAGATCCTTGTAAAAAGAATACAAAAGCTCCGAGAGAGCATTACTTGAGTATCCAGATTAGTCTGTAGCGAAAAGCCTTTCTCAAAGGCAAGGGAGGAGTTGGTGCTATTGTCCATCCGAGTATAGACTAGATACTTGCTTTATATGGTAAACTAAGGAAATCAAGCTAGACCATATATAGGAATGAAGGATGTTGAATTGGACGGAAGGAAAAGGTCCAGGGTGGAATCCTGGAATTAAATTATTGGAGTTAAAGATCCAGATTGAGCATGTCTCTCTTGTGAAAGGGTCTCATGCAGAGGGGATCTGTTCCTGGATTCATTATGCTTTGGTCTACTGAAGTAGGACCATTGGAAAGAGTAAAGCTCACTTTTTAATCAATGTATATATGGTTAGAAATCTTGGATTCGATTTGAATCAATGACCAAAAGTAGGGATTTGATTGATGGAACGCCTTTGTGTAGCCTAGCTTTGTTCTGTGCCCTCCCCTAAAGAAAAAAAAGCTTATATGATATTCTTTTACTAGACCCTTTTTATCCGGGAAGGATCGTAAAAGACTAGATGGAAATCACTAAGAGCCTTGAGTTCTCTCGGGACGGGACCTCAATAGGGCATTCGGGACGAAGATAAGTGAAGTGATCCCTGTGGCCTATACTAGAAGAGAAGAACATACCTGCATCTCCCCTTAAGATGTTGATCGTGAAGTAAGAATTTCCAGTTTGACCCATAAAGCAAGGGGATAAAAATCATAACATACCTTTAGATTGGTTTCTTACTAGTATATCCCATATTGTCTTCCAGTGCTTTTGAAGAACAGTAGTTGAAGAAATTGTTTTGGGATCATTTTTCTGGACTGCCTTAGGAAATGCTCCTTCGGCTACGTGGAAATGTTGTCCTTATTGATAGAAAGACACCTGGGAACTCTTTCCGAGGCAAGCATTTCGATATCTAACCACACTTGCCACTAGTTCTGCTAGAGAACCCTAAGAAAGTGGTAGGATCATTGTACAAACTGAACTTTTTGATCTCCAAATGCACTACCCACCATCGGATGGACTTATTGCTAAGTACCTGCTAACTCTTTAAAAGAAAGTAAATCTCTTTCAGACTTTCATATAGGAGAAAGATGAATTTTCTCTGAGCTGGGGTAACAAACACGAGATCCCTCGAAAATTGGCAATTAATCGATGGAGATAGAGTGGGCATGGAGCGGCCAATGGAGGATTTTTCCCTCCCCCGGATTCATCTTAAACCAACCGATATGTGGAGATGACATCCAGTACGAAGGCAAGGAAAATGATTTTACTCTTATTTCTCGAGGCAGATGCTAGATTGATTTATGCTGAGATTATGGGTTTTAGGTAGGAAAGGAAGATAATGGGGATTGGGATGTTGCTAACTCCATTAAAAGAATCATGGGGACATTGTTAACTCCATTAAAAAAAATCATGATTACCAACATAAGCTGAATCTCGATCTACGAAAGGTTTAATTGTGTATACAAGAAATTGGTTGGAACAAAGATGTGGTTTCAGAGTGTTTATAATAGATGGGAAATCTTGGAAATGTATGATAATATATGACTGAGAAGAAAGCATAGTAGAATAATTGTTCAAAGAGAAAATTAGAGAGAGAGAAATTCTGAGAGACTGAAACTTTTCTTCATTTAACATAATTCTAATATAATTTTAAACACTGCTATTTATACTACTAATTGTTAACTCAACTCTACTAGTTGGCTATGCCCAATTATACATGTTACATGGGGTCACCTAGTTGGTTGAAGACAAAAGTGCTTGGACAATTAATAAGAAAATTATCAAGGCATAAGGAAACATGGACATCAGCAGAAAAGTCATAACAGATAACCCCTAATCAATGGATACAAGCTGTAGCAGTAAGTGTCAATTGTCCTTTTGGGAGCTCAATCACAATTTTCTTTTTGGTACTGACAAAATAGGCCATGGAAGATGGTACCACTCCTTGTATACCATGTCAAGGTTATAAGTCTTGGTTAAGGAAGGAAGATAAAAATACAGGCAGGGAATAATAAGAAAATATATTGATTTGATATGTTCACATGTTTTAAGTGCTATGATTTTTCTGTAGAAAAGTAATTACATACTGAATCGTCAAGAAGTAATTAAGATATTAAGATATCTTTTTACATTTTTAAGATATGATCTAAAAAACTGTATGATATGTGCTGATAATCAGATATTTATGTATTGTAACATGTTTTGAGTGCTATGATTCTTCCCTATTATGGTAACTGAGGTTGAATTTTCAAGAAGGTATTGGATTGGGCTTGAGCTTGGACTTTGTTATTTAATGATTTGAATATTTTGAAGTCGTTCCATTCTGAATATGTATTGTATTTGGGTTTTTATAGATTTATGATTTATTAGTTCTGTTCTTGTCTTCACCAAATCATGCTTTTAACATTTGTTAATGTCACATTTACTTAATGGTAGATCTCTTTGCTTATTTTAGGTGGTACAACTTAGAAAAGCATGCAGCCATCCTTATCTCTTTCCAGGTATCGAGCCTGAACCTTTTGAAGAAGGTGAACATCTCATTCAGGTAACTACTGACTTATGTTTATTTATACCTGATGACTTGGGAATCCTTCTTTGGGAGCTTAAGACACATGACAGCCAAATTATGAAGCTTATTTTTATTTGATCTTGTACTCTAAGGATATTGTCTTGGGACGAAATACAGAGACATAAAAGAAGAAGTCTTTGTATCTTGTTTGGTGAAAATATTTGATACAAGACATTTTTAATATATAAAATATCATTTTTCTAGGAGCGCGGTATCTTCAACCTTTTCTTAACCCTCCAAAACAAAGATTTTATTTTTTAAATTTTGAAGTTACTTAAAAGTTGAAAGAACCGAGATTGTGTTGACATGTTTTTATAAACTATTCTAAAAATATTTTCCAAGCACAAAATATATGTTCAAGAGAGACAAAACACCTTTTCTTGCTGGACGCTATTTGCATACTATACACTTTGCTCTATTCTTGCTTACCACCTTGTATCATTGTTTGCTTTATCAGGCGTGTGGCAAGCTGCTGATTCTGGACCAGCTTCTTCAGAAGCTATACTCTTCTGGACACCGTGTTCTTCTTTTTGCACAGATGACTCATACACTTGATATTTTACAGGTCAGATTTTCTACCAATGTGTTGAATGCATTATTATCTATGCAAATGTATTGGTGAAATAATTTTCAACTTATTCTGAAATAGGATTTTCTGGAGTTAAGGAAGTATTCCTACGAGCGTCTTGATGGTTCAGTTAGGGCTGAGGAGCGTTTTGCTGCAATAAGAAGTTTCAGCAGCTCATCAGCTAATATGGCCTTAAATTCTGATCCTGACAATCATGGAGCTTTTGTTTTCATGATTTCAACAAGAGCTGGGGGAGTTGGGTTGAATCTTGTGGCTGCTGATACTGTAAGCATTGTCAACCTAAACTCTAACCTGTTTTCTAATTCATGTACTTTTTTGCATGAATTAGTACTTGGGAACTTATTTTCTACCTTTTTATTTGACATCTTTCAAAGTTTAAGTTCTCTCGTATCCTTAAATTTTGAGAATCTAGGTGATATGAGAAACAATAAAAAAAGAAAATGGAAGGTGGTAGAAAATGAGAGAGGAAGAGGGAATCCTATGGTTTACATTTTTCTTTGATTTCTCCATTTTTTTAAAATAACTTTGCCTATGCTACATTGTGGTACATAGCTGGTCCCAAGCCCGGATAAAGGAGGAGGGTTGTGTTAGGCCTTTAACAGCCAATATAAAAACTTAGTCGAATCTTCTTGACATGAATTAAAGACGTTATTGCGGTAAAGCCAGGTCGTTAGGTCGTTGCCGGAAGCAACGCGTTGTATGGCTCGCGTATAGTGTGAAATGAGCAAGAGTCGCTGCATTGGTACCCGGATGTAGTGTTAAATAAGCAAAGGTTCTTACGTTTTCATGAACGAACGAGGGTAAATAAGCTAGTTCACAAAGAAAAAGATAAAGATAAAGGTCGGAGCGACAAAAGGTTGAGATTTGGGGCATGTAACATAGGCACTCTAACAGGAAAATTCATGGAGGTGGTGAATAACATGACAAGGAGAAAGATTAACATCATGTGCTTACAAGAAACAAAATGGATCGGTGCGAATGCTAGGGAGTTTGATACCTTTGGGTTCAAACTTCGGTATACAGGAAAGGTGAAAAATAGGAATGAAGTAGGTATTATTGTGGATAAGCAGTGAAAGAAGGATGTAATGGATGTTAAGAGGGTGGGTGATCAGATCTTTATCGAACATGTGGTGGAAGGAGGTACTTTTCATGATTAGCACCTATGCATTGTAAGTGAGTTCGGATAAGCAACACAAGATAAGGTTTTGGAAGGATCTAGAGAGTTTGGTCCAAGACATTTTTAGGAGATAAATTTTTTTTTGGAGGAGATTTAAATGATCTATTGTAAGAGAAGTGACTGGATATGAAAATATTTACGGAGGCCATGGTTTTAGGGTGGTTAATACCGAGGGTAAAACTATTTTGAACTCTTCCTCAACCTTTGACTTTCTTATTACAAATACATGTTTTAAAAAAAGAGACGAACATCTTATAACCTATAGAAGTGGCATAACAAGCTCTCAAATCAACTTTTTGTTGAGGAGAGTCGACCGAAAATTTTGTATTAATTGTAAAATTATTCTGAGAGAGTTTAACAACACAACATAGGATGCTTGTCATGGATTTTTGCGTTAAGTAAAAATTGAGGAAAAGACATCATACGAAGAACCCAAGGACGAGGTGGTGGCGGATAAAAGTTGAGGAACAAAGAAGCTTCCTAAGACGGGTAGGAGAAGAGGCAAAGTGGAAAGGGGATGGAAGCACGGAGGAGATGTGGAGGGAGAAGGGAGAAGTTATTAGAAGAACAACAAAAGAAAGTTTTAGTGAATCTAGAAGGATAGGACTAAGAGGTAAGGAGTCCTGGTGATAGAATGTGAGTGTACAAGAAAAGATAAAGGCGAAAAAGAGGTGCTTTAAAGAGGGGTCTTTGTACCGCAATGCAGATAATTGGAAAAAAATATAAGGCGGTTAAGAAAGAGACAAAAGTGGCTGTAAGTGAAATAAGAACAAAAGTATATGAGGGTCTTCATCAGTCTTTAAGCACGAAGGAAGGAGAAAAATGTATATATAAAATCGTAAAGAGCCGTGAAAGAAAAATGAGAGATTTGAATAAGGTTAAGTGCATAAAGGATAAAGACGGAGAGATTTTGACTCAAGATGAGAAGATCAATGAAAGGTGGAAGAACTACTTTTACGAGTTATTTAATGAAGAACATAAGACTTTTTTGAGCTTTGGTCTGTTAAGCACGAGGGGAGAAGATCAAAACTTCGACTACTATCGAAGGATTTGAGACTTCGAGGTAAAATAGGCTCTAAAGCGGATGAAAAATGGCAGGATAGTAGGACCTGATAATATTCCGATTGAATTTTGGAAGAGCTTTGGTGAGAAAAACATAAGTTGGTTACTAAGTTTTTTAATAAGATTTTAAAGTCAAAGAAGATGCCAAATGAGTGGAGAAAAAACACCTTGGTATCTATTTACAAGAATAAGGGAGGTATACAGAATTGCGAAAACTATAGAGGAATCAAATTCATGAACCATACCATGAAGTTTTAGGAATTGGTCATAGAACGAAGGCTGAGACAAGAGACACAAGTAATAGAGAATTAATTTGGTTTTATGCCAGACAAATCCACCATTGAAGATATATATATGTTTAGAAGGATGATGAAAAGATATCGTAGTAAATTTACATATGGTGTTTATTGATTTAAAAAAAAGCGTACGACAGGATACCAAAGGAGGTCTTATGGAAGGTTTTGGAAAGAAAGAGAGTAAGGATCATATATATTCGTGCAATTAAATGCATGTATGATGGTGCTACAGCTAGTATGAAGACTCAAAGTGGTATAATAGAGGAATTTCCTATTGTTATAGGATTACACTAGGGTTCATCCTTAAAGTACATACATTTTTACATTAGTCTTGGAAAATATCGTCCTTATGGGAGAGTCAAGTAAAGACTTAAATAAGAAGTTGGATTTATGGAGATAGCCTTTAGAAGTATATGGTTTGCACACAAATCAAATCAAGACAGAATATATAGAATGTAAGTTCGACCGCTGAAGGAAAAACCTTAATACAGAGGTGAAGATTGAAGAAAACATCCTACGAAAAGTTAAAAGTTTTAAATATCTTGGGTGCATCATACAGGACAATGGAGAGATTGAACGGAATGTAAATCATAGGATTCAAGCAGATTGGTCAAAATGGCGAAGTGCTTCTGGTTTTATATGTGACAAAAAAATGCTTTTAAAACTTAAAGATAAATTCTAACGCACTGCTATCAGACCGGCTATTCTTTTTAGTACAGAGTATTGGGCGGCCAAATTGGAGTACACACAGAAGTTAAGTGTGACAGAGATGAAGATGTTAAGATGGATAAGTGGTCATACACGATTGGAAAGAATAAAGAATGAAGATATAAAAGAGAGAATTGGAGTAGCACTTATTGTGGAAAAGATGGTAGAATTGCGTCTAAAGTGGTTTGGACATGTGAGAAGAAGACCAACAGATCACCCAGTCAGGAGAGTGGATGAGATGGAAGATGTATAAGAGGTGAAAGGCAGAGGAAGACCTAAGATACCATCCATGAGGTGGTCAAACGAGATCTATATGTAAATGGTCTCTTTGTAGATATGATACATGATAAAGCTCAATAGCGTCGTTTGATCCATGTAGTCGACCCCACTTAGTGGGACAATGCTTTGTTGTTGTTGTTATTTCTCCATTTTCTTAAATAATACACCCAAGATATGTAAATCACTCTACTTGCGGTTGGGTGTTTTTCCAAATTTCACTTCTATGTTAGTATTTCCCTCCTTATGGCAAACTTACATTCTATAGATTTCGCTTATTGTGGTTTATGCGCAAACTATACACTCTCTGCAAATCTAACTAATGAGTTAAATCACTTTACTTGTGGTTGGGTGTTTATCCAAATTTCACTTCTATGTTAGTAAAAAATATGCACTATAGTATGGGCTTTTGGATATACTCGATAAACAAAAGATATGGTATTAGAGGTGACCCTTAGTATTGTCCTACACCACTGTGAAATTTCTCTGTCATACCACTTGGAGTCTTCACACTATTATAACCCCATTGTACGTGTCCTTAATTGAACGTATATATATAATTCTTATTCTTTTCTTTTCTAAAACCTTCCATAAGACCTTTATTTGTATTCTATTGTATGCCTTT